>NC_069782.1:48385000-48685000 GCF_027406575.1 Nycticebus coucang
GTTTTAAGACATTTATATTTTATGTTTAGTAAGTTTCACATGTACCCTTGTAAGATGCACTGTAGGTGTGCCGTGGATAATTCTCATTGACACTGTAGTGCAATTTTGATTATCTCCTTCCATTATTTCTTACACAACTTGTTGAAAAAGGCAAAGGTGAACTCTATTAATATATCCTGAATACAATTTAAAAACTATTGCAAAATCTCTGTTTTAGAAAAAAAAATAAAAAAATTCTTATTCTGTTCATAAAGAGCTAAACGAAGGTCCAAGACACTGAGGAAAGTTTGATAATTTTAAGCACTTCCCTTTCAAATTACTTTTATTTAAATATTTTTAATGTGTATCTTTGAAAGCACTGTGTTTTATAATGACAATACCTTATGAAATGTTTAAACATGGTCTTTATTGCTGGAAATGATTTGAGATTGGTGATGCTCTTCATCCATTCATTTATTCCCTTGGAGAAAACAAGATTTTCCCCAAAAGAGATGGTCAAACTGGAAACTTTGGTGTCCCAATTGTGAGTGGGCTTATATTTTTATAATTTCCTTTTTTAGTCTAGAATATTCCTAATGTGCATAGACTTTAAATTTTCTCTGGTAGAACTATTCTGCATCATCCTGGTGGTAAAATAAATAAAAGGTTTCTACAGGGAAGAATAACCCATCATAGCTTCATTTTTCATTGGAAATAACAATAGTATTTGCAAAGATGTGTGCTTAGAATTTCAAGATGGCAAATTTCCAGTTCTAAGGGACCAAGTAGATAGAACCCATTTGATTTCAGAAATAATTGACAGATGAGAATAGGAATTAAGTGTATATAGATCAAAATAAAGCTGTTTATCAGAACATGGTATTCCGCCTCTAATGAGACACATCAGACAAGTGTGTCTCAGGCAGAGTTGGGAACACAGCAGCTACCAAGAGGCAGGTAAGCACACACCCTGTCTAGCGAGGTTGATCCTGAAATAGCCAGTCCATGAGGGCTCACTTTTGTTTCTACATTTATCAGAGAAGTTATCACATCTGGAAATTAAAGAGTAAGCGTTTGGCACCAGAGGCAAAAACTGTTGCTGTAAATTTCTCTCTACATATATATGGAATAACTGGTCCTCTCTAAAAATGACTTCTAGTGAAATAAATGTTGCCTAGAGAAAAATGTGAGAGGGGAGTAGATGTGAGACAAATATTCTTTATCTCAGTACTAGAGAGGGATGAGTTATCTGCACAGAGAGTCTGCTTTATGCTAAACACTTTTAGATCTTTTTTTTTTTATTGTTGGGGGTTCATTGAGGGTAACACTTTTAGATCTTAAAGGTCTAGATTGTAGAAATAAACTAAAGTCCCTGATCTTCTGTATAACTAGACAATAAAACAAAAATAAATACTTAATAAGGGATTCGTAGAATATTAAAATATGAAGATGAGAGTTTGAGCCAGGTTGGCTACTGTTAATGACTTGGGAGGTCGACTATAAATATTTGACTTGTGATATGAAACATAGGCTAGCCAAATATTACTAATTTAAACAGGTTTCTTTTTCTCTTTGGCAGGTGCTTTTCTGCTGGTTTTATCTGAAGGTCTGTACAACCTTTGCTCCTGCCTTGGTTTCTCATTTCCAAGGACAGTAGGCTTTTTTCCTCTTTGGGTTTTTATTTCTTCCACAGGCTACCCAGGATCATATCATTAGTACATTTACTTTTCATATTTCTTTAGTATCCTTTTTGTTGAACAATTCCTTTTAATTTACTTCATCTTTTAAACTCTTGACTTTTTTGAGAAATGCATTCAGGTTTTTTTTTTATTAAGTCATTTGTATATAGATCATAAATACATTTATGGGATTCAGGTTTTTTTAATCAAAATGTTACATTAATGATATCACATTCTTATATTGTATCACATTGTTGCTCATCGATGATGCTAAGTTTTATCAGCTCGTTAAATTGTGGTGTGGTTTTGCACTGTATTGGAGGTTTGCGAAAATGATTAAGTCTATTGGAGTCATTGAGAGCCAAGTTTGTCAATAAGAAAAAAGAAATATAGGTAGCGGATCCGAGAAGACAAGGAAGTACCTTCTCTTTACCTCCTCTTCTGAAAGGCACTTGATGTTAAGACACCATAGCACCAATGAGCACATCTATCATCAAAATCTTGGTTTTTAATTTCCTTCCCCTAAAGAAGACATGAAGACTTCATTGAAGCCATTTCCAGGATTGAGACAGATGAACAGATAAGTGATGAATATCTTATGCTAGCAAGTCTAAAATTCTCACAAAAATAATGAGAGAATGCAATAAGGATACATTTTTTTTGAAAAGATCAACTTTTTTTTAAAAACTTGATCTGATTTTTATTTTTTATAATACAATGCAAATAAATTAGAAATGAGCCAAAAAGAGTCGATGAGCAGTGGCTTACGCCTGTAATTCTAGCACTTTGAGAGGTCAACGCAGGAGGATCACTTGTGGTCAGGAGATCGAGACCAGCCTGGACAACACGGTGAGACCCACCTCTACCGAAAATATTTTTTTCTTTTTTATTGTTGGGGATTCATTGAGGGTACAATAAGCCATGTTACACTGATTGCATTTGTTAGGTAAAGTTCCTCTTGCTTTAACAATTTGAATTTTAAAATAAGTGTACCACTGTATTATAAAAATTCGAATCCATTTGAATAAAACCTGAACCCCTGAGTTCACACTGATAATCAATAGATAAATAAGAAAGGGAAAGCTTTCTTATTTCAGAAGAATCCTGAAACACTGCATGAACTCACATATTTATGCATGTATAAAATGTACACACTCAGATATACACATCTATCTATATAAAACAAGATAGATTAGTAAAATTCTGCATTCACAGAATCATAAAATGAAACTAATTTTAGGAGTGGGAGAAAGTTTAATAAATAACAAAATATTTAAATACTCTCAAAGCATCATACTTACTATTCCACCAGATGTTCCAGTAGTGGAACATCCGGATTCCTTAACCTTTGTTTATCCAGATCACCTCTCTGTGCTGAACCCACTTTCAACTTACATAGGTGGGTATGAAGATTGAAGCCTTGAAGCCACCAACATAAGATCTTTCCTTGCTACTTTTTTTTTTTTTTTTTTTGCAGTTTTTGGCCAGGGCTGGATTTGAACCCACCACCTCTGGAATATGGGGCTGGCGCCCTACTCCTTTGAGCCACAGGCACCACCCTTTTCTTTACTACTTTTTCTTTACCTCTTCTCTCTCGTCTCTTCACATGCTCTCTCTTTCCCCCCCAGTCCCCTTTCCTCTCCTCCTGCTCTCCTCCTTCTCATCCTCTCCCCTCTGTGTCACACAATTTAAACATATTTTCCGAGAAAACGATAACCGTTTTCTTTCCTTGGGGGAAAGTGCTTTGTCTTATTTGTCAGTGCTTAGAGTAGTGTCTTGCCTGCAGCGTAAATGACACAATCACATCACTTGATTTGGTAGAGATTCAACTGTAGGATTTTCAGGATTCTGAAAAATATATAATGTAATTAAGTATGCCATGAGGTACCGAATCCTTAAGCCTTCTACAGTCATATATATATATTTTTTGAGAGTGGACCTAGTTTGATTTAGCTTTGCACTTGCCATGTCTCTCCCTCTGTTATCTGTCTATATCTATCTATTTCTCTATATCTGTATCTATCTATCTATCTTTCTATGCCATACCTACAGATCATCTTAAAGGTCTATCTGTATCCTCATTGTTTTCAGTTAAGGAGGCCGAGGAGGAGGAGGAAGGTGGGGCATTGGTCCTCATTTCTCACAGGTAGCAGAAGTGTAAGGTAATCCAGATACACCTAGAAGTAGAACCATATAGTTTAAAATCATGTTGTTCAAAGGTCAAATACATTATCTAGTTGTGCAAATACATCATCTGGGCATGTCACTGGTACCACGATTAACCTCAGCAACGTTACCTGCATGTCTAGGCTTTAATGCCTTCTCTATGGAAGGAATACTTTTTTTTTTTTTTTTTTCTGTTGTTCATTCTAAATAATTACTATTATTTTATTTTCAAGCTCACTAATTCTTTCTTCTGTCCACACCAGTCTTCTGTTTGTCCTAACCACTGAGTTATAAACTCGCATTTTATTTTTTATTTCCATAATGTCCATTTGCCCATCCTTTATATTATCTATTTCTTTATTGAGATACTGATTTTTTATTTCAAGTGGGTTTATAAATGCTCCTCAAAACATTTTTAAGGTGGTTGCTTCTTCTTCTTCTTCTTCTTTTTGTTTTGTTTTGTTTTCAAACTAGCTTTTCCTGTGGCAGGTGGGGGAAGAATTCCAGGTTCCCCACTTGATCTCCATTGCGACTGGCAGGCAGGGCTCCTGGGTTCTTCTCGCTGCTGGTGAGAGTTGCAGCTCCCTGTGTGCTATGTTGACAGCACTTCCACGAGGTGAAGTGGAAGCGGCCTCTACTATTTATTTTATCACCTCCACTGTCACAAACTGTAATAGGGAAAGTCCTTATTTTCCATTTGGTCTCCTTTGATATACCTGAGATCAAAGAAAGAATTTCTTGGGACTCCTGGGTGTATTGGCTGTCCTAGCTTCTCACCAGTTTCTCCCAACATTGCAGAGTTGAGTGACAAGGCAGCAGGTGTCTCCACTACCTCCCACTTGGGGGGGAAATGTCAACAACTCAGGCTGCCACTTGGCCTCCCTGCTACCACCCTGGTGAGCGAGTTGAGAAGCCATGTAATAGCCTAATAAGTGTGAAAGTCTAGGTGCACTACTTGACCTTTGCTGGTGTGAGGGGGAGCAGGACCACAGTCTTTTCTATGACATTTACATGGAATAGGAGGGTCAGTGTCTGAAAGTTTTCTGTCTTGCTAATCTGCCCTTTTCTCTGTCTCTGGGATTTTTCCCCACCTATTATTGTTTCTGGGTTTTTGGATTCTTTAGCTCCAAATCTGGCATACAGTGTACTTGGTAAAAATAGAACTCATACTATGCCATTCCTTGGGTCCTGAATTCCCTAGCCAGTCTGTCTTTTCTTACCCTTTCAGGGTCCTCTTATGTTTGGTTGTTTTAATATAAAGTTCATTAAACTTTCATTTTTAGTTGTACCTACTGGAGGAAATAAGAAAAAGTGCACATATGCCATCTCCCTGGAAGCAGAAGGTGGATGGAACTCAAGTTTATTTTAGACTGTATCATTCTTTTTTATTTCAGGTTAATGTGAGGGTAGAAACAAGTGGTTTACATTTGTATTTGTTAGGTAAGTCTCTCTTATAGTTGAGTACTGTACCCCAAATGTGTGCTATACACTCTTACATTTTGCCCATTGAGTGGGAGCACACCAATCCCTCTCTCCTCTCTCTTCTCTTTACTTTTCCCCCCACCTTGAATTGAGCTTTTCTCTTATGTGGGCATGTATTAGATTGTCTACTGGCTTCATATAGGTATTGAGTACATTGGATATTTGCTTTATAATGTATCTTTTAAAGTACTTACACATCAGATAAACAGAAAATGTTTGAAAGGGAAAAATCAAAGAAAGAAAAAACAATTGTATTGGTCATTCCAACTTTATTATTAAATATTTTTTAGAATCCAATGAGATAAACTATATATTCACTTAAACAGGTAATTATAAAATGCAATTGCTCGCAGTACGCCAAAGCAACATCTAAACCAGAAGACCATTTTTCTTTTCTTTTGTACAAATCCCATTCCTGCCTCCATTTTCTCAATTGCAAATACAAATTAACAAAGTCATACATGAAAAAAATCTATTATAATAATGTTATTAAAGTCTTTTTTCTTTCTACATTTTAATAAATGTAAATAAAAGTGATAACATATAATTCCAACCCCAGTAAATCTCGTGACACTCCCCATTGGGTGTGAACCCCTTCTTTGAAGACCACTGTTTAATTTGGCAAGCAAAAGAAGAGTGAAATAAAGAAAATATGAGCTGAGAAATCTTTCAGAGGGAACGTGCTGTCTACGGTTTGGGGGTGTAGTCGGGATGTGAGAGAAATTGTCGTGATGGATGATTTTAGTTTGTGCTACCGAGCAGAGAAGATAGGACACTGCTCAATGCCCTGACAGAAGCTGAGAAGAGCAAAGAGCAATTTTCACACCTCTTTCTGATAAGGCAGTGGGTTAATTAAAGGCAATCAATTTTGTGACAAATAAAAAAGGAATTGGAAAGATTGTTTTAACAGAAGAGCTTTTCAGTGGTGAATAGGCCTTGTCCATTGAAGAATATGTAGAAAGCAGGGAGCCTGCCTTCTTGATCTCATGTGTGGGAGGTACCTAATAAACTTGCTGTAACCATGAGTAAGAATGTTTGTTTCATTTTATGACTTTAATCATAATTTCTTAAATAAGTGCCTCCTGTGATATAATTATCCCCTAGTGTCTGTTTTGTGGACCTAGACTCAAAGAATGTTTCTGAGTATTCTCAATATTTGAAATATCAAAATTCTCTTTAAACTTTACCAGGTAATTTTCTTGTCCAATAAATCTTGTAAAATGGTTATGAGGCTATATCAAAAAATGCCTGAATTAAAAAAATAGTAGCATGAAGTCTTGTGTTTATGTAGCATATTTCGTTTCTGAGTCTCAGATGATTGAAATATACCTCATTAATCACTAAAGCATTCTTGGAGGTATGTAGGGGGGTGTTTTTAACATTATTATCAACAATTAAATAATACCAAAGAGACCAATCTTATCTTTTACAATATAAAGGAAGTATTTTTTTTTTACCATCAAAAGACTCATAATGAATAAAAGAGAAAGACATTCTAATATAAACGTATCTCCAAAAACACTGTCAAGTATCTGTGGGATAATCATAACAAAATGAATTTGAGATTCATAGTGAAAAATCTACTCTCTTTAGAATATATTGTATTTTTATGAAAACAGCATCAGTAGTTTTTAGGCCTCTGGGATATGATTAAGTGCATTAAAACAGTAATTTAATGTATTATTGATTCAGGTATACTTCCCATTTCCCAATGGCTCTATTTCTAAAAAGTTTGCATCTATTACATTTTTATTAAGAAAAAAAGAATGAAGAAATGTGAGCTGAATCATCCTTCTAAAAGATAAGTAAAATAAACCATTTATCTGTTTTATTTAATTGCATTTAATAATCTGAATTTACAAAGAAGATTTTCTATATTTTGAATTCTTAAAGTGAGAAATTCAATTTTTGAAAATAACCTAATATATTCCTAAGGAACAATTTCTGTACAGAAAGACTGTTCATTAGAACACATTGCTCTTAGTAAAGGTAGTAAGAAAATCTGTCCTTTCAATAAATTAAAATTCTAGAAATTTGGCTCAGCGCCTGTAGCTCAGCAGCCACATACACCAGAGCTGGCAGGTTTGAACCCAGCCCAGACCTGCCAAACAACAATGGCAACTGCAATAACAAACAAAAAAGCCAGGCACTGTGGCAGGCGCCTGTAGTCCCAGCTACTTGGGAGGCTGAGGCAAGAAAATCACTTAAGCCCAAGAGTTTGAGGATGCTGTGAGTTGTGATGCCACGACACTCTACCCAGGGTGACATAGTGAGACTCTGTCTCGAAAAACAAACAAACAAAAAAAAACTAGAAATTTCTCAAGACATTAAGTAAAAACATAATCTTGGTTTTGATGTGAAATCTATTGTCATCAAATTAAACTATTATGTAAATTATTTATTGATCATAGCTCACCTTTTTGTACTTAGTAAAATATTTATACATGAAAATAATATTTTCATAAAAGAGTAAGGAAATTTGTCATTAATATAAAAAATTTAATATTGGTTTATATAAATATGCACTAAATATAACTATTGCTATATATTTACATGGATCTAAAATGATTCACATACTTCATATAATGCTTGTAACAATAAATTGTTGGAACATCGTACTTTAGAAATTTAAAATGTTAAAAATTCAGAAAAGGTGATGTTCAGGCTACAGGTAAAAATCTTTGAAACAGTGACATTTAATATTAAATATTAGTAAGAAGTCTTCAGTATAAAAGCACAAATGTTGAGCATAATGCCATTGTTCTATAAAGAGCCATTTGTTACTCAATAGTCTCAGAAAAGTCAAAAGATTTTTCAAAAGTAAATCTGTATTAAATATGACTCTATGCATTTTTCACCATAATATTTTGCAAAAGTTTAGCTCATAAAATGTACTCTACATAAAAATGAACTTGCCATTTTACAATGTAGAATAATTGAGTACCATGGCCATTGCTTTTGTGAAGCAATCTTTCATGTTGTGCTGTTCACATGTGCATGTTCACCTGGTAGCACAGAAACCTCACATAGAGTGAGCAACAGTCGTATTTCAAGATACAGCATGTTGAATGGGAGCATCTATGGAAATACTGCACATTTGTATTTTCACAGAAAATACCAAGCCACTGACACTCTTTGTGTCCTCTCCTCCAAAATAGAAATCTATTGTTCATTACTCTGCTTCTGCTTCTCCGACCCGACCTACTTGTCTTCTGTGAACTTTATGCCCATATGTGCACGTAAGAGTTGATCAGTCAGTTCCAGTTTAGCACTGAGTCCCTGTGGTGTTTGTTTCCCCATTAGTGTGATACTTCACTTAGAAGAATGGTCTCCAGTTCCATCTAAGTTGTTATAAAAAATACTAGCAACCATTATTTTTCATAACTCAGTAATACTTCTTTGTAGAGGACGCCAAAAGCCTGACGACCTCTGACCAAGATGATTTGCAGCTGGGAGGCAGACCCTTGGGCTATTTGGCTGCAGGTGCTCCTCGAGGAGAAAGAACCTGAACCCATGACGATCCTTAGGCACGTAGTCATTGTCTAATACTCCCCTCACCTGTCTTGTACCGTCTCGTTAAAAGGCTACTGTGGAGAGGGCTTGGGGCTACCCCGCAATAAAGGTTAGCTGGCCTCCTGCAAGCTTGTACTTCTAATCAGCATCACACCTCGTTCCTATGACCATGCCTAGTTCTATGACCAGGGCCATAGAAGTCACTAGGGGCTGCAACACTCCATGGTATACCTATACCACGTTTTATTAATCCAGTCATGTATGAATGGGCACAAGGATTGTTTCCCCATCTTTATGAATTGTGCTGCTGTAAAACTTTGAGTGCAAGTGTCATTTGGATAAAATGCCTTTTTCTTCTTGGGGTAAATACCTAGTGGTGAGATTGCTGGATCAACTGGTAGGTCTACTTTTAGTTCTTTAAGGTATCTCCATACTTGTTTCCCTAAAGGTTGTACTAGTTTGCAGTCCCACCAACAGTGAATGAGGGTTCCTTTCTCTCTGCATGTATGCTGGCTAACTGGTACAATGCACATATTCTGGGTGAAGGGCAAACTTCTACATTTGACTTAAAAAGTACAAAAGCGGATGAAATGAGAAATGTTAAAGATCAAAAAATAAAGTACAGAAGCAAATTATGTAACCAAAATGTGTGTGCCCCTTTAATATTCTGAAATTGAAAAAAATAAACACTTGGTGTGGAAATTCAGAATTTTTAGAAAGGGAATTTAGACACCCATTACTCTGAGTCTATCAGATGCATTGATTAGATTTCAATAAATCCTTCTGATCAATTTAGAATTTTTAAATGTGGTCAAGGACCTGGATATATGTTTAGCACTGCATAACATCATTCCACCAGTAACCTTAATTATTATTTTTCTTTTCTTTTTTTTTTTACTAAGTTTCTTTTTTTTTATTTTATTAAATCATAGCTGTGTACATTAATGTGATCATGGGGCACCACACACTAGTTTCATAGAACGTTTCACACATTTTCACCACATTGGTTAACATAGGCTTCCTGACATTTTCTTAGTTATTGTGCTGAGACATTTACATTCAAATTTACTAAGTTTCACATATACCCTTGTAAGATGCACTGCAAGTGTAATCCCACCAATCCCACTCCCTCTAACCACTTTCTCCCTCCCTCCCCTCCCTTTCCCCCTTCCCCCTATTTTTAGGTTGTAACTGGGTTATAGCTTTCATGTGAAAGCCATAAATTAGTTTCATAGTAGGGCTGAGTACATTGGATACCTTTTCTTCCATTAAGAGATACTTCACTAAGAAGAATGTGTTCCAGCTCCATCCACGTAAACATGAAAGAGGTAAAGTCTCCATCTTTCTTTAAGGCTGCATAATATTCCATGGTGTACATATACCACAATTTATTAATCCATTTGTAGATTGATGGGCACTTGGGCTTTTTCTATGATTTAGCAATTATGAATTGGGCTGCAATAAACATTCTGGTACAAATATCTTTGTTATGATGTGATTTTTTGGTCTTCTGGGTATATGCCTAGTAGAGGAATAATAGGAATGAAAGGCAGATCTATTTTTAGATCTCTAAATGTTCTCCATACATCTTTCCAAAAGGAATGTATTAATTTGCATTCCCACCAGCAGTGTAGAAGGGTTCCCTTTTCTCCACATCCACGACAACATCTCTGGTCTTGGGATTTTGTGATATAGGCTAATCTTACTGGAGTTAGATGATATCTCAAAGTAGTTTTGATTTGCATTTCTCTGATGATTAAAGATGATGAGCATTTCTTCATATGTATGTAGGCTGCGCACCTGTCTTCTTCAGAGAAGTTTCTCTTCAAATGCCTTGCCTAGCCTGCAATGGGATCACTTGTTCTTTTCTTGCTTATACGTTTGAGTTCTCTGTGGGTTCTGGTTATTAAACCTTTCTTGGAGACATAACCTGCAAATATCTTCTCCCATTCTGAGGACTGTTTGCTTGCTTTACTTACTGTGTTCTTTCTTGGCTGTGCAGAAGATTTTTAGTTTGATCAGGTGCCAGTAGTGTATTTTTGAAGCTGCTTCAATTGCCCGGGGGGGTCCTCCTCATAAAATACTCACCCAGACCGATTTCTTCAAGGGTTTTCCCTGCACTCTCTTCTTGTATTTTTATAGTTTCATGTCTTAAGTTTAAATCTTTAATCCAGTGAGAGTCTATCTTAGTTAAAGGTGAAAGGTGTGGGTCGAGTTTCAGTCTTCTGCAGGTTGCCAGCCAGTTCACCCAGCACCATTTGTTAAATAGGGAATCTTTTCCCCACTGAATGTTTTTTTTTTTTTTAATGTACACCTTTTTATTTATTTATTTATTTATTTTTTGCAGTTTTGGCTGGGGCTGGGTTTGAACACACCACCTCCGGCATAAAGGACCAGCACCCTACTCTCCTGAGCCACAGATGCCGCCCTCCCACTGAATGTTTTTAATTGTCTTGTCAAAGATCAAATAACAGTAAGTAGCTGGATTCATCTCTTGGTTCTCTATTCTGTTCCAGACATCTACTTCTCTGTTTTTGTGCCAGTACCATGCTGTTTTGATCACTATCGATTTGTGGTATAGTCTGAGGTCTGGTAGCGTGATTCCTCCTGCTTTGTTTTTATTTGTGAGTAATGTGTTAGCTATTTGAGGTTTTTTCTGCTTCCATATAAAATGAAGTATTATTTTTTCAAGATCTTTAAAGTATGACAGTGGAGCTTTAATAGAGATTGTGTTAAAATTATATATTGCTTTGGGTAGTATGGACATTTTAACCATGTTAATTCTTCCCAGCCATGAGCATGGTATGTTTTTCCATTTGTTAACATTTTCAGCTGTTTCTTTTCTTAGAGTTTCATAGTTCTCTTTATAGATATCTTTCATGTCTTTTGTTAGATAAACTCCCAAATATTTCATCTTCTTTGGCACTACTGTGAATGTAAGAGTCCTTAACTGATTTTTCAACTTGACTGTTGTTGGTATATATAAAGGCTACCAATTTATGAATGTTGATTTTGTAACCTGAGATGCTGCTGTATTCCTTGATCACATCTAAGAGTTTTGGGAGTAGAATATCTGGTGTTTTCCAGATATACAATCATATCATATGCAAAGATCAATAAATCAAAAAGTTGGTTTTTTGAAAAGGTCAATAAAATAGATAAACCTTTGGACAACCTAATCAGGAAAAAAAGAGTAAAATCTCTAATCTTATCAGTCAGAAACGACAAAGACGAAATAACAACAGACTCCTCAGAAATTCAAAAAATCCTTAATGAATATTACAAGAAAATTTATTCTCAGAAATATGAAAATCTGAAAGAATTGACCAATACTTGGAAGCATGTCACCCTCTAAGACTTAGCCAGAATCAAGTGAAAATGTTGAACAGGCCCATATCAAGTTCTGAAATAGCATCAACCATACAAAACTTCCCTAAAAAGAAAAGCCCAGGACCAGATGGTTTCACTTCAGAATTCTACCAAACCTTTAAAGAGGAATTAGTACCTATATTTCTCAACTTGTTCCAAAAGGTAGAAAAAGAAGGAAGACTACCCAACACATTCTATGAAGCAAAAATCACCCTGATCCCCAAACCAGTAAAAGACCCAACAAGAAAAGAAAATTATAGACCGATATCACTAATGAATATAGATGCAAAAATATTCAACAAGATCCTAACAAAGAGAATCCAGCAATACATCAAACAAATTATACATCATGACCAAGTTAGTTATATCCCAGGGTCTCAAGGCTGGTTCAATATACGTAAATCTATAAATGTAATTCAGCACATAAACAAATTAAAAAACAAAGACCATATGATTCTCTCAATCGATGCCGAAAAAGCTTTTGATAATATCCAGCATCCCTTCATGATCAGAACACTTAAGAAAATTGGTATAGAGGGGCAGAGCAAGATGGCAGCCGAGTAACAGCTTCCTTGCATCTGGGCACCGTGATTCTGGGGAGATAGGAATCCAGGCATCTCCGGCTGGTGGGAACTGCCTAGCATCACTCCTATGAGGATACAGGGAGTCGGCGAGAGACTTCTGGACCCCAAGAGGAGGACTAAAACAGTGGAAAACCGGCAAGTGGTTGCGTGTGTTCAATCCGTCTAAACCCGCCCACAACTGTAAGTTCAGTAGCAGCGAGACTGCAAACCAGAAAGGCCTTACCTGTGAACTGTTTTGATGTCCTTGGACTTGGCACTGAGTTGAACTGCCCTGGGGAAGGCCTGAGTGGGAGTGCGGAGAACTTTGGCCGTTGTCTAGGGCCCCAGTCTGAGCTGCTGAGCCAGACGGAGCTAATAGTGTTTGGCGGTGGGTCACACGGAACCATTGCCAGTGATCTGCCCCGGCAAGCTCCGCCCTCAGGGTCGCAGAGCTAGAAACGGGTGGGAGCTTGTAACCCAGCAACCAAGTAGCCTAAGGGTGGGGTCTGAGCCGCCTTGCAGCCCTAACCCTCAGGGGCAGAGTGAGACCGGTTTTGGCACACTGGGTAAATGGATAGCCACTTCAGCAGTGATTCCAGCGAGAAAGCTGGGAAAGCTTCTGCTCAGCAAGTTTACAAGTTCAAAGTGCCTTTTAAGTGGGCTGAAGAGAGATTTAGGGTGTCTACCTGCTGGGGTTTGAGAAATCAGCAGCCTCCAGTCGTATCAGAACTGTGACTAACATCTCATAACCCAGAAGACCACGTGTTGCCCAGACAATATTCAATAACATATACAAACTGCTTGGTTTTTGGTTGTGTATTTTTTTCTTTTTTTTGTTTGGTTGGGTTTTTTTTTGTTTGTTTATTTTGACGTTGTTGATGTTCTTTTGTTTTTTAATTTCAATCTTTTCCATACAGATCCCTTTTTCTTTCTCAATTTTTCTAGTTTAATTATAATTTTCCCATTGCTGCCTTTTTTAACAACCACAACTTCATTTTTGCTAGTGTTTCTACCCCTATCATTTTGTTTTTCAACCAATTGTATCCCCATAAGGTTTTCTGTTTGCTTGTTTTGGTTTGATTTATAGCATTTTTGTCTTTCCTCTCTACTTGGTGGAGGTGGGGTACTGTGTCTGATCAGGTTAGCAAAGAGCTGCTGACCTCAAGGGAACAACCCAACTGGGCACCCCCAGAAGGTGGGGTTTTTAAGGTTGTGTCAAAGTACCCTACTGTACACCTATATTGCCCTGTCTCCCTCCTTCTGTACCTCTCTTCTTTTTGTCAATATTCCTTATCCCCACCCCCTCTCCTTTCTCTATCTTTCTTTTTTTTCTTATCACTCGGTCCTCCTTTCTTTCATCCCTTTTTTGCTCCTCAACCTACTCACCCTTCTGGTCCTGTAACCCATAGTCCACAGGCACAAGAACTTAAAGAGCAAGAGGAAGTGAAAGGAAAATTAGGGCAAGGAAACAGATAAAAGAAATCACTCATGAGGAAGAATCAGCAGAAAACTCCAGGCAACATGAAGAACCAGTCCAGAACAACCCCGCCAAGGAACCATGAGGTAGCTACTGCAGAGGATTCCACCTATACAGAAATGTTAGGAATGACAGAAAGGGAATTTAGAATACACATGTTGAAAACAATGAAAGAAATGATGGAAACAATGAAGGAAACTGCTAATAAAGTGGAAAATAACCAAAAGGAAATCCAAAAACAGAATCAAATAAGAGATGAACGATATGAAGAATATAAAAAGGATATAGCAGAGCTGAAGGAAATGAAACAGTCAATCAGGGAACTTAAAGATGCAATGGAAAGTATCAGCAACAGGTTAGACCATGCAGAAGAAAGAATTTCAGAGGTAGAAGACAAAGTTCTTGAGATAACTCAGATAGTAAAAGAGGCAGAAAAGAAGAGAGAGAAAGCAGAACGTTCCCTGTCAGAATTATGGGACTTTATGAAGCGTTCCAACATACGAGTTATGGGAATTCCAGAAGGGGAAGAAGAATGCCCCAGAGGAATGGAAGCCATACTAGAGAATATTATAAAAGAAAATTTCCCAAACATCACCAAAGATTCTGACACACTGCTTTCAGAGGGCTATCGGACCCCAGGTTGCCTCAACTCTAACCGAGCTTCTCCAAGACACATTGTGATGAACCTGTCCAAAGTCAAGACAAAAGAAAAGATTCTGCAAGCTGCCAGGAGTAAGCGCCAGTTGACCTACAGGGGCAAATCCATCGGAGTGACCGCAGACTTCTCTAATGAAACTTTCCAAGCAAGAAGACAATGGTCATCTACCTTTAATCTACTTAAACAGAACAATTTCCAGCCCAGAATTCTGTACCCTGCTAAGCTAAGCTTCAAAATTGACAGAGAAATCAAATCATTTACGGATATACAAACATTGAGGAAATTCGCCACAACAAGACCGGCTCTACAGGAAATAATTCAACCTGTTCTGCACACTGACCACCACAATGGATCAGCAGGAAAGTAAGAACTCAGAAATCAAAGGACAGAACCTAACCTCCACACTGATGCAAAAGATAAAACTAAGCAATGGACTCTCACCAAATAAGACGAATAGAATACTACCACACTTATCAATTATCTCCATAAATGTTAATGGCTTGAATTCCCCACTGAAGAGACATAGATTGGCTGACTGGATTCAAAAACACAAGCCATCCATTTGCTGTCTGCAAGAAACACACCTGGCTTCAAAAGACAAATTAAAGCTCCGAGTCAAGGGTTGGAAGACAATTTTTCAGGCAAATGGAATTCAAAAGAAAAGAGGAGTTGCAATCTTATTTTCAGATACATGTGGATTTAAAGCAACTAAAGTCAAAAAAGACAAAGATGGTCATTTTATATTGGTCAAGGGAAAACTACAACAAGAAGACATTTCAATTCTAAATATTTATGCACCCAATTTAAATGCTCCCAGACTCTTGAAGAAGACCTTACTCAGTCTGAGCAATATGATATCTGATAATACCATCATAACGGGGGACTTTAACACACCTCTTACAGAGCTGGACAGATCCTCTAAACAGGAATTAAACAAAGATATAAGAGATTTAAATGAGACTCTAGAACAACTATGCTTGATAGACGCATATAGAACACTCCACCCCAAAGACAAAGAATATACATTCTTCTCATCACCCCATGGAACATTCTCCAAAATTGATCATATCCTGGGACACAAAACAAATATCAACAGAATCAAAAGAATTGAAATTTTACCTTGTATCTTTTCAGACCATAAAGCACTAAAGGTGGAACTCAACTCTAACAAAAATGCTCGACCCCACCCTAAGCCATGGAAATTAAACAATCTTCTGTTGAATAACAGATGGGTGCAGGAAGAAATAAAACAGGAAATCATTAACTTCCTTGAGCATAACAACAATGAAGACACAAGTTACCAAAACCTGTGGGATACTGCAAAAGCAGTTTTGAGAGGAAAATTCATCGCTTTAGATGCCTACATTCGAAAAACAGAAAGAGAGCACATCAACAATCTCACAAGAGATCTTATGGAATTGGAAAAAGAAGAACAATCTAAGCCTAAACTCAGTAGAAGAAAAGAAATATCCAAAATCAAATCAGAGATCAATGAAATTGAAAACAAAAGAATCATTCAGAAAATTAATGAAACAAGGAGTTGGTTTTTTGAAAAAATAAATAAAATAGATAAACCATTGGCCAGACTAACTAGAAATAGAAAAGTAAAATCACTAGTAACCTCAATCAGAAACGATAAAGGGGAAATAACAACTGATCCCACAGAGATACAAGAGATCATCTCTGAATACTACCAGAAACTCTATGCCCAGAAATTTGACAATGTGAAGGAAATGGATCAATATTTGGAATCACACCCTCTCCCTAGACTTAGCCAGGAAGAAATAGACCTCCTGAACAGACCAATTTCAAGCACTGAGATCAAAGAAACAATAAAAAAGCTTCCAACTAAAAAATGCCCTGGTCCAGATGGCTTCACTCCAGAATTCTATCAAACCTTCAAGGAAGAGCTTATTCCTGTACTGCAGAAATTATTCCAAAAAACTGAGGAAGAAGGAATCTTCCCCAACACATTCTATGAAGCAAACATCACCCTGATACCAAAACCAGGAAAAGACCCAAACAAAAAGGAGAATTTCAGACCAATCTCACTCATGAATATAGATGCAAAAATTCTCAACAAAATCCTAGCCAATAGATTACAGCTTATCATCAAAAAAGTCATTCATCATGATCAAGTAGGCTTCATCTCAGGGATGCAAGGCTGGTTTAACATACGCAAGTCCATAAACGTTATCCACCATATTAACAGAGGGAAAAATAAAGATCACATGATCCTCTCAATAGATGCAGAAAAAGCTTTTGATCAAATCCAGCATCCTTTTCTAATTAGAACACTGAAGAGTATAGGCATAGGTGGCACATTTCTAAAACTGATTGAAGCTATCTATGACAAACCCACAGCCAATATTTTACTGAATGGAGTAAAACTCAAAGCTTTTCCTCTTAGAACTGGAACCAGACAAGGTTGTCCTCTGTCACCTTTACTATTCAACATAGTGCTGGAAGTTCTAGCCAATACAATTAGGTAAGACAAGGAAATAAAGGGAATCCCAATGGGAGCAGAGGAGGTCAAACTCTCCCTCTTTGCTGACGACATGATCTTATACTTAGAGAACCCCAAAGACTCAACCACAAGACTCCTAGAAGTCATCAAAAAATACAGTAATGTTTCAGGATATAAAATCAATGTTCACAAGTCAGTAGCCTTTGTATACACCAATAACAGTCAAGATGAGAAGCTAATTAAGGACACAACTCCCTTCACCATAGTCTCAAAGAAAATGAAATACCTAGGAATATACCTAACGAAGGAGGTGAAGGACCTCTATAAAGAAAACTATGAACGCCTCAGAAAGGAAATAGCAGAGGATATTAACAAATGGAAGAACATACCATGCTCATGGATGGGAAGAATCAACATTGTTAAAATGTCTATACTTCCCCAAGCAATCTACCTATTCAATTCCATTCCTATCAAAATACCTACATCGTACTTTCAAGATTTGGAAAAAATGATTCTGTGTTTTGTATGGAACCGGAAAAAACCCCGTATAGCTAAGGCAGTTCTTAGTAACAAAAACAAAGCTGGGGGCATCAGCATACCAGATTTTAGTCTGTACTACAAAGCCATAGTGCTCAAGAAGCATGGTACTGGCACAAAAACAGAGACATAGACACTTGGAATCAAATTGAACACCAAGAAATGAAACTAACATTTTACAACCACCTAATCTTCGATAAACCAAACAAGAACATACCTTGGGGGAAAGACTCCCTGTTCAATAAATAGTGTTGGGAGTACTGGATGTCTACATGTAAAAGACTGAAACTGGACCCACACCTTTCCCCACTCACAAAAATGGATTCAAGATGGATAAAGGACTTAAATTTAAGGCATGAAACAATGAAAATCCTCAAAGAAAGCATAGGAAAAACACTGGAAGATATTGGCCTGGGGGAAGACTTCATGAAGAAGACTGCCATGGCAATTGCAACAACAACAAAAATAAACAAATGGGACTTCATTAAACTGAAAAGCTTCTGTAAAGCTAAGGAGACAATAACCAAAGCAAAGAGACAACCCACACAATGGGAAAGGATATTTGCATATTTTCAATCAGACAAAAGCTTGATAACCAGGATCTATAGAGAACTCAAATTAATCCACATGAAAAAAGCCAACAATCCCTTATATCAATGGGCAAGAGACATGAATAGAACTTTCTCTAAAGACGACAGATGAATGGCTAACAAACACATGAAAAAATGTTCATCATCTCTATATATTAGAGAAATGCAAATCAAAACATCCCTGAGATATCATCTAACCCCAGTGAGAATGGTCCACATCACAAAATCTCAAAACTGCAGATGCTGGCGTGGATGTGGAGAGAAGGGAACACTTTTACACTGCTGGTGGGACTGGAAAGTAGTACAACCCTTCTGGAAGGAAGTATGGAGAAACCTCAAAGCACTCAAGCTAGACCTCCCATTTGATCCTGCAATCCCATTACTGGGCATCTACCCAGAAGGAAAGAAATCCTTTTATCATAAGGACACTTGTACTAGACTGTTTATTGCAGCTCAATTTACAATCGCCAAAATGTGGAAACAGCCTAAATGCCCACCAACCCAGGAATGGATTAACAAGCTGTGGTATATGTATACCGTGGAATACTATTCAGCCATTAAAAAAAATGGAGACTTTACATCCTTCGTATTAACCTGGATGGAAGTGGAAGACATTATTCTTAGTAAAGCATCACAAGAATGGAGAAGCATGAATCCTATGTACTCAATCTTGATGTGAGGACAATTAATGACAATTAAGGTTATGGGGGGGGAAGCAGAAAGAGGGAAGGAGGGAGGGGGGTGGGGCCTTAGTGTGTGTCACACTTTATGGGGGCAAGACATGATCACAAGAGGGACTTTACCTAACAATTGTAATCAGTGTAACTGGCTTTTTGTACCCTCAATGAATCCCCAACAATAAAAAAAAAAAAAGAAAATTGGTATAGAAGGGACATTTCTTAAATTGATAGAGGCCATCTACAGCAAACCCACAGCCACTATCATATTGAATGGAGTTATATTGAAATCATTTCCATTCAGATCAGGAACCAGACAAGGCTGCCCATTTTCTCCATTGCTCTTTAACATTGTAATGGAAGTTTTAGCCACTGCAATTAGGGAAGAAAAGGTGATCAAGTGTATCCATATAGGGTCAGAGGAGATCAAACTTTAATTCTTTTTTTCAAGTATCCTATAAAACAAAAACGATGATAATTAAACATATTTTCGTAACATGTAAGTATTTAGTATAATTTTACATACTTACATACAAGAAAGGTAATATAAGAAAATAATACATCTTCTAACTTTTTCTTTACCTCTGAAAGTAAACATTGCACTTCCAATATCACTTCTCTAAGGCATAAAAACTTTTTTATGTCTAATCCAAGAAAGTCCTGATTCACATTGTATTAATGGACTCCTGTTTTAAGTGGCCTTCAGATGCTTCAATTTCCCATGCATTTGAAAATGCAGATGTTCACTAATTCTTGTGTTACTTTTTCTCCCTTCTTAGAAGCCTCCATGCTACTATCTGAAGATAGTGCAGTACTGGCATGGAGAGTAAATGTGGTTTCTAGATAAAATAATCTAAGAAAAAGAAGCTTTGGAATTGTTATTACATAAAGATTGTATCTTACCATTTGACTCATTCTTACCTTTGATGCCCCAAAATGTATATACTTTATCGTTGCTGAAGATGTGACATTTTTTGACACAGATGCATTTTCTAAATCACAAATAATACACAAAGATCTTATAAAAGGATTCAAGTTACTTTCTGCCTACATCCTTATAAATTTAGTATAACTTGAATAATACTTAATCATATCTGCCTTTCAAGTATGTGGTACTAGTTATATCAAATAAGTTTTTTTTTTTTAATTCTCTTGAAGTACTTGGTAGGTGTAATATGCAAATTTGGAGATAGGAGATGTAAGGGTCAGTTTCCCCCCATACACAGTGGAGAGGAGGAAAAGGAATATTGAGGTACCTAGGGTAATCTGATAATAAGGGGGAAATGATAAAAGAGTAGAAAGGAGTCCATAGATGAATGGAACCAGCTGAAATAATCCAGTTATCAGAATTGAAAGCTTATGCTTTCTTTAACTAGATTTTCAAGAGGTATGTACCACCTGCTTATACGTGGATGGCACTGTTACTACTATTCGTATGTAAAAATGAGGATTTAAAATTGGTAAAGATTACTGAATAAAAATATAGTTAAAATATAGGTCTGTTAACATTTTCTCCTGTATAGCACTCAAGCAGTCACTAAGTTGAACAACAACAACAAAAATGGATGGACATTTAACATTGCTCTAGTCTAAGGCAGGTGTAAGTGGAAGATAGCAGAAAATATACTCAGAAATTTACTATCTGGAGATGACTTTTGTCACACAATGCCATCCTCATGTATTGTAACACTGTGAAAATCTGACATTATTTAACAAGTCTTTATGGAAGTCAACCCTAGCACAAATTACTCTGACATTACATTATAATACCTAAAATGCTATGGAAGAGAATTATTCAGCAGAAATGATTCAGAAAGTTTAAATTACGTATACACACTCTTTTGGACTAAGTTATCAGTGGTGGAGCCCAGATACCTTGTTCAGAACAGAATTTTTCCAAACTAAACGTAGTGTCCAAATACTTCAGATGTAACCCTGAGATATCCCAACACTTGTAGCCAATGCAAAAAGACAGGAAGTGTTGAGAAGAGGAAACAGATTTTCAGGTATACATAGTTACCCAGTCACTTAGCTTTTTCTTCTACTAATTGGGTGAGTTCAGGAGAGTTATTTAAAATAATTGTTCAGTTCATATCTGAGTCATGGAACCTAAAATAAATAAATAAATAAATAAAAATAAAAATAAAATAAAATAAATAAAAATTGCCAAGAAAGAGAAGGAAAATTACAGAAGTCAGGACAGCTAAAGTAGGCTTATGCAATAAGTTGTGTTAAACTCAATGACGGCTTAAAGAAGCAGATGACCACAATGGATAAAGGGGATCCCTGTGGTGGTTCAGTCAACTGTATGAGGAATGTTAATATAGTACTTAATTCTAGAATTTTAACTCTTTCTGCTTTTTATGCTCACAGAATTATCAAGCAGTTGTAGATTAAAAATTCTGTAGCTGCTCCACAAGGCATTTGCTTTCATGAGTCAAAGATAAAGATAATTCCCTCATATGTCAGGTAAAAATTAAGTGCCTCTCAGAAGCGCTTTGGAACCATTTATCTAGTGGTCATTCAGCATGTCAGTGTGGGTCTAGAAATCCCTATTTCTGCCTTCCATTGATGATTGATTCTATAATTCATGCTTTACTATCTCAGTTTACCTTGGTTAGAAGCTTCAGGAATGCTGTCTATTTTACATCGTACTTTACCTTGCACAATCATTATTTTTGAAGAGTTGCTCAACAAATGTCTATTAAATGGAGTTATCAAATTATAGAGCAGAGTTAACTATAGGTTTGGGGGCCATTTCCTCCACAGCAGTGTGTCTCCTTGAGGTGAAGGACAAAATTACATGAATACAACAAGATTAGAGGAATGCACAGGCACTGAGGCTGTTTTTTAAAGTTTGCTTGTGTAACTCAGCAATCAGAAAGTGGAATGATATCTGATGACCATCTCTTGCAGATCACCTGGATTCCTATCTTGGCTCTTCATCTGTCTGATTTGGTGATCTTGGAACCTTTACCACAAAGCAAACATGCAAAAAATATTGACTGAAGGTTAATCATAAACCTCTCTGTCCTTTGGTGTTTAGGACCTTAGCTACTCAGGTCATTCATCATGCAGAGTCTATGGATGACTCTTGCATCACAGAAGTTGTGGATTTCTGAGAACGGCATTTTCAAAGCTGGTGAGTCTGCAGTGAAAGTATCGTTTCGGTCCTTGATGAAGAAATATGTGCATTTCTAATTCTGCAAAGGCCATTTGCTGAGAAATAACAAAATCTTATGCAGAGATGTGGCATTTTTTGTAGCTAGTCCTTATACAATGTGAATCATGAGAAACTACCTTTTGGAGAATACTTGATCTCCATTAAATTCACAAGAAAAAAAATAACACCTATTTCTGCAATAGTGCCTTTTGGATCAGTGCTTTATACTAGTTTCCTACATATATTACTTAAATGTTGCTACGAATGTTTTAAATAGATGTTACATCAGTGATAGTATATATTTCACAGTTTGGAATCTAGTCTCATTAGTGGTAGCTCCATATATCTTCTTACAGAGATAGGACATTAGAAATGGAGTAGCACTGCCATTTAATTTCTATAACCAATATTTTACACTAGTGGAGCTATTTGTCTTAATTCTACTTTTATCTTGGTGGTAAATTGTTTCAGTGGGGAACTGAGTTGCCAATAAGCCATTTAAATTTTGCTTCAGGTAAAAGAAATTATAATAAAAATAGAGTGATGTCTTATAGAATCCCACATAGAAACAAATCCAGGTCACAGAAATTACTAAAATCATAAATAGAGAGTCAGTAATGTGACCTTCATTTCCTTATGAGTATTAAATGCTCTTTCTGGACAGACATTCTCTGAACATAGTTCACATGAACATAACGATCTTAACATTGAATATAAGGCCATACTTATGTGTTTTTTTTATTGCATTTTTTCTAATGTAAAAAAAAATCTACTATTTTGGCGGCGCGTGTGGCTCAGTCTGTAAGGCGCCGGCCCCAAATACCGAGGGTGGCGGGTTCAAACCTGGCCCCTGCTGAACTACAAACCAAAAAATAGCTGGGCATTGTGGCGGGTGCCTGTAGTCCCAGCTGCTCGGGAGGCTGAGACAAGAGAATCGCTTAAGCCCAGGAGTTGGAGGCTGTGAGCTGTGTGATGCCACGGCACTCTACCGAGGGCGATAAAGTGAAACTCTGTCTCTACAAAAAAAAAAAACTACTATTTTACATTCATGGCATACAAAAACTGAGAAATGAACATTCCCAAACTCTCAAAGAGGAAGAGAAATGGAGAGCAAAAATGGATCATTCTCTGAGAGAATCTGGGATAATTCAAAGAAGGCTAATATCTGCCTCATTGGAATCAATGAAAGTGATGAAGTGGCCTCACAAGGCACAGAGGCCCTTCTCCATGAAATTATGAAAGCGAATTTTCCAGACATGCCAAGAGATTCTGAAATTCAGATAGCAGTTTCAGAACCCCAGCATGACTCAGTCCTAATAAGACATCCCCCAGGCATATCATAATGAACTTCACTAAAGTTAATATGAAGAAGAAAATTCTGAAAGCAGACAGACATAAGAAATCCATTACCTACAAAGGGAAGAATATTAGAATGACTGCAGACCTCTCTGCTGAAACTTTTCAAGCTAGAAGTGGTCATCGACTTTTAAACTCCTAAAGCAAAATAAGTTTCAACCCCAGATCCTGTAAACTAAGTTTAGATCCTGCTAAACTGAGTTTCATTTATGATGGGGAAATTATATACTTTAATGACATTCACATGTTCAAGAAATTTGCCATAACCAAACAAGCTCCTCAGGATATTCTCAGACCTATCCTCCATAATGACCAGCCCAATCCCTACTACAAAAGTAAACTCACTCAGAAACTGTTGATCAAACTCCAACTTCCACAGTGGTGAAAAAATTAAAAATATCCACTGGACTTTCGAAAAACTCAATATCCAAAATTTTACCAGACTTATCAATATTCTCCATTAATGTGAACAGCTCAAACTGTCCCCTAAAGAGGCACAGGTTAGCTCACTGGATACAAAAACTCAGGCCAGATATTTGCTGCATACAAGAGTCACATCTTACCTTAAAAGATAAATATAGACTCAGGGTGAAAGGACGGTCGTCCATATTTCAGGCAAATGGTAATCAGAAAAAAGCAGGTGTTGCAATTCTATTTCCAGACACAATGGGCTTTAAACCAACAAAAGTAAGGAAGAATAAGAATGCTCACTTCATATTTGTTAAGGGTAATACTTAATATGATGAGATTTCAATTATAAATATTTATGATCCCAATCAGAATGCACCTCAATTTATAAGAGAAACTCTCAAACAGACATGAGAAACTTGATTTCCTCCAGCTCCATAATAGTTGGAGATTTCAACACTCCTTTGGCAGTATTGGATAGATCCTCCAATAAGAAGCTGAGCAAAGAAATTTTAGATTTAACCTTAACTATCCAACATTTGGATTTAGCAGACATCTACGGAACATTTCATCCCAACAAAACTGAATACACATACTTCTCATCAGCTCATGGAACATACTCCAAAATCGATCACACCTTAGATCACAAGTCTAACCTCAGTAAATTAAAAAAAATACAAATTATTTCTTGCATCATCTCGGACAACCATGGAATAAAAGTTGAACTCAGTAACAACAGGAATCTGCATACTCATACAAAAACATGGAAGTTAAATGACCTTATGCTGAATGATACCTGGATCAGAGATGAGATTAAGAAGGAAATTGCCAAATTTTTGGAAAAAAATGACAACGAAAACATGAACTATCAGAACCTCTGGGATACCGCAAAGGCAGACCTAAAACGGAAATTTACGGCACTTGCAAGCCTTCCTCAAGAGAATGAAAAGAGAGGAAGTTAACAACTTACTCAGACATCTCAAGCAACTGGAAAAGGAAGAACATTCCAACCCCAAACCAGCAGAAGAAAAGAAATACCCAAAATTAGAGCAGAATTAAATGAAATTAAAAACAAAAGAATTATACAACAGATCAAAAAAATCAAAAAGTTGGGTTTTGAAAAGGTTAATAAAATAGATAAACCTTTGGCTAACCTGACCAGGAAAAAAAGACTAAAATCTCTAATCTCATCAATCAGAAAAGACAAAGATGAAATAACAACAGACTCCTCAGAAATTCAAAAAATCCTTAATGAATATTACAAGAAACTGTATTCTCAGAAATATGAAAATTTGAAGGAAATTGACAAATACTTGGAAGCACATCACCTTCCAAGACTTAGCCAGAATCAAGTGGAAATGTTGAACAGGCCCATATCAAGTTCTGAAATAGCATCAATCATACAAAATCTCCCAAAGAAGAAAAGCCCTGGACCAGATGGCTTCACGTCAGAATTCTACCAAACCTTTAAAGAGGAACTAGTACCTATATTAGTCAACCTGTTCCAAAATATAGAAAAAGAAGGAAGACTACCCAACACATTCTATGAAGCAAAAATCACCCTGATCCCCAAACCAGGAAAAGACCCAACAAGAAAAGAAAATTATAGACCAATATCACTAATGAATATAGATGCAAAAATATTCAACAAGCTTCTAACAATCAGAATCCAGCAACACACCAAACAAATTATACTTCATGACCAAGTTGGTTATATCCCAGGGTCTCAAGGCTGTTTCAATATACATAAATCTATAAGTATAATTCAGCACATAAACAAATTAAAAAATAAAGACCATATATGATTCTCTCAATTGATGCAGAAAAAGCTTTTAATATCCATCATCCCTTCATGATAAGAACACTTAAGAAAATTGGTATTGAAGGGACATTTCTGAAATTTATACAGGCCATCTACAGCAAAACCACAGCCAATATCGTATTGAATGGAGTTAAATTGAAATCATTTCCACTCAGATCAGGAACCAGACAAGGTTACCCATTGTCTCCACTGCTCTTTAACATTGTAATGGAAGTTTCGGCCATTGCAATTAGGGAAGAAAAGGCAATCAAGGCTATCCATATAGGTTCAGAAGAGATCAAACTTCCACTCTTCGCAGATGATATGATTGTGTATCTGGAAAACACCAAGGATTCTATTACAAAACTCTTAGAAGTGATCAAGGGATACAGCAGCATCTCAGATTACAAAATCAACATTCATAAATCGGTAGCCTTTATATATACCAACAATAGTCAAACTGAAAAAAAACAGTTAAGGACTTTATTCCGTTCACAGTAGTGCCAAAGAAGATGAAATATTTGGGAGTTTATTTAACAAAGGATGTGAAAGATCTCTATTAAAGAGAACTAGGAAACTCTAAGAAAAGAAATAGCTGAAAATGTTAACAAATGGAAAAACATACCATGCTTATGGCTGGGAAGAATCAACATTGTTAAAATGTCTATACTACCCAAAGCAATACACAATTTTAAGCAATCCCTATTAAAGCTCCACTGTCATACTTTAAAGATCTTGAAAAAACAATACTTTATTTTATATGCAATCAGAAAAAACCTTGAATAGTCAAGACATTACTCAGAAATAAAAACAAAACAGGAGGAATCACGCTACCAGATCTCAGACTATACCACAAATTGATAGTGATCAAAACAGCATGGTACTAGCACAAAAACAGAGAAGTAGATGTCTGGAACAGAATAGAGAACCAAAAGATGAATCCAGCTACTTACCATTATTTAATCTTTGACAAGACAATTAAAAACATTCAGTGGGGAAAAGATTCCCTATTTAATAAATGGTGCTGGGTGAACTGGCTGGCAATCTGCAGAAGACTGAAACTGGACCCACACCTTTCACCATTAACTAAGATAGACTCTCACTGGATTAAAGATTTAAACTTAAGACATGAAACTATAAAAATACAAGAAGAGAGTGCAGGGAAAACCCTTGAAGAAATCGGTCTGGGTGAGTATTTTATGAGGAGGACCCCCCGGGCAATTGAAGCAGCTTCAAAAATACACTACTGGCACCTGATCAAACTTAAAAGGTTCTGCACAGCCAAGAACACAGTAAGTAAAGCAAGCAAACAGCCCTCAGAATGGGAGAAGATATTTGCAGGTTATGTCTCCGAGAAAAGTTTAATAACCAGAATCCACAGAGAACTCTAACGTATAAGTACGAAAAGAACAAATGATCCCATCGCAGACTGGGCAAGGCATTTGAAGAGAAACTCCTCTGAAGAAGACAGGCGCAAGGCCTACATACATATGAAAAAAATGCTCATCATCTTTAATCATCAGAGAAATGCTAATCAAAACTACTTTGAGATATCATCTAACTCCCGTAAGATTAGCCTATATCACAAAATTCCAAGACCAGAGATGTTGGCATGGATGTGGAGAAAAGGGAACACTTCTATACTTCTGGTGGGAATGCAAACTAATACATTCCTTTTGGAAAGATGTTTGGAGAACACTTAGAGATCTAAAAATAGATCTGGCATTCAATCCTATAAGTCCTCTAATAGTTATATACCCAGAAGACCAAAAATCATATTATAACAAAGATATTTGTACCAGAATGTTTATTGCAGCCCAATTCATAATTACTAAGTCTAGGAAAAAGCACAAGTACCTATTAATCCACGAATGGATTAATAAATTGTGGTATATGCACACCATGGATATTATGCATCTTTAAAGAAAGATGGAGACTTTACCTCTTTCATGTTTACATGGATGGAGCTGGAACATATTCTTTTTAGTAAAGTATCTCAAGAATGGAAGAAAAAGTACCCAATGTACTCAGCCCTACTATGAAACTAATTTATGGCTATCACATGAAAGCTATAACCCAGTTATAACCCAAGAATAGGGGGAAGGGGGAAAGGTAGAGGAGGGGGAAGGTGGGCGGAGGGAGGGTGATTGGTGAAATTACACCTGTGGTGCATCTTACAAGGGTACATGTGAAACTTAGTAAATGTAGAATATAAATGTCTTAACACAATAACTAAGAAAATGCCAGGAAGGCTATGTTAACCATTGTGATGAAAATGTGTCAAACGGTCTATAAAACCAGTGTATGGTGTCCCATGATCGCATTAATGTACACAGCTATGATTTAATAATTAAAAAAAAAAAAGCAAAACTGAGAAATGGCTTTACTATGTCAAATACTGTCTTAGTGCATATAATCAAATTTTAACTTTAGCAAAACCAACAAGAATCCTAAATTACAAAGCACTTCCTATATTAGTATAACATAAGAATTATATATAGATGTGTGAGCATATACACACACCCCTAAATGAAATACAAAAATACATACTTTGATGATGGTGGCTTAGGAAATTCATCTACATGTACTATCTCCAAAATTCACATTGAAAAGTCATAGTAGCATAGTAAACAGTGTCACTCAGTAGATAATGCTGTTAAAATAGTGTCTACAGGAAGAGTGAGGGATGACACCATATATTATTTTCATGGTCTAGTAATAAGCCTATCATATATAATTGTAATTTCTCAAACAAAAATAAACTTTGTTTAATATTTTATAGGCAAGAAAAAATTGATAGAAACAGTATATACAATCAGAAAACTAAAGTATATACAATCACAAGGACATACAATTTGGAGGATAATAAACAAAGGCATTGAAATTCTAGTGGAAAGATAAATACATCTGTTTTTGAGAGTGTAGTGTATACTTAAACTTGAAGGATCAAACATAATAATCAAAAGAGATGTGATTTCTTTTAAGGTGGTGCTTAAATTTGAAAAATGCTGTCTTATTTTGACCTTTTGCTTAATGTCCATTTTCCAAACTATAACTCATAGTTCATGGATTCAAGTGTTAAGTTGCCACTCAAAGAGACTTCTTTTGCCAGTTTTTCATTGTTTTATTCAAGTTTTAATATAATAAAAGGACATAAGGCACAAGAGATGAGAATAACTTTTTATGTAATAAACCTTGAGCATCATAGATGCTCCTAAATTACTCTCTGCCATTTCACAGCACTGTCATTGCCAACAATAACACACCTGTAAATGGGAACATGTCATTACAAATACATAAGGTTCAAAAGAAAATATATGGGCTTTTTAAAGCTAAGTGGTTTTCTTAAAATTAGAATTTAATAGAATTGACTGAGAACTATATAACTCTAAATGAGTAGTAATCACTACATAAATTAGTCAAAAAAGTAGTTAAATAATTTTCTGTCAAATAGAAATCAGGACCACACAATTTTTCTTTTTTAATTAAGCCTTTAGAGAAGAGATAATGCTCATTTTTTCATGGATCTCTAAGAACAACCACAAAAATATCTTCCAACTCATTGAATAAGGGACTGTATTCTCTGAATTCTAAAGTGGCCAAGGAGAGTGCAAGAAAATAAATTATTCTCCCCATGATCACATTAATGTACACAGCTATGATTTAATAAAAAGAAGAAAAGAAATTATTCTCTCCTAAGAATATATATTTAAAAATCACAAACAAATCACATGTAGCAGTATATTAAAATATTGAATCATTAACAAAGAGCTCATGTTCCTAGAATCCATGGCTGACTCATTTTAGGAAATTCTTCTATGTATTATGTCATTAAATCTAATATGTTCTATTTTGAATGAAAAGTTTTGTTATGATATCGCAATAAGAAGCAGTACAATCAAAGTATGTACTTATTGACGTGGTTTTGCCATCTTAACAGTAGCTTGTGTACGCCAGCAGTGAAGGAGCCTGGAGAGCAAGTAGCTATGAAATCATGAAAACCATTTTCCACAGCTTGTTGAGAAGTGAATATTTTTCCTTCCAAGAAGTGGTAGTCAGTTGGTGTAAGGTCTGTGACTGCACTGGATGACAGAGAGTTTCCACGCCTAGCCTCTGTAGTTTGAGCTGTGTTGTCTGTGGAACATGTGGTCAAGTGTTGTTTTGCAAGAGGATTGGCCTGTCTCTATTGACCAATCTTAATTAATTAATTGAAAGCACTCTCATCATGTTGTCCAACTGGTTGCAGTATACATCCACTGTAATTGACGGACCAGGTTTCATGAGGCTTTAGTGGGTAAGACCATCGCTGAATCACCAAACAGACATCATTAGCCTTTTTGTATAAATATTAGATTTTAGACTGTGTTTTGGCACTTCATCTTTCCAACCCTTGTGCCAAATGCTTGTAATTGCCAAAAGTAATCCATTTTCATCATATGTAACAATATGGTGTAGAAGCTTCAAGACTATTTCTCTTCTGATGCTCATTTAATTCATGCAGAGCCCTTCTATCCAGCCTCTTTACCTTGCTGACTTCTTTCAAATGGTCCAATCATATTGGAATAGTAGCATCACACCTTGCTGCTAATTCACAAATGGGTGGGATGGGTTCACTTCCACTATAGCTTTCAGCTCATCATGATCACTTTGGTCTCAGGTTGTCCCCATGGCTCATTTTGAAGATTAAAATCACCAAACAGAACTCCTTGAACCATCATCGTCCTCTGCATTCATCAGCTACATCCTTCCCAAACACTTCATTGTTATTTAAGACTGTCTGTGCTGTGCTCCTTCCATCATGGAACTCATATTCAAAAATAACACTAATTTTGACTTATCTATTATTTCACAAAAAATTGCTCTAAAAACATTTGAAAGATAATCACAACCCAAAATGCATGTTTAAAAAAGTGAGGTTGTACCTTCACAATTAAAAAAAAATAAAAGCCAAATAAACAGAAGTATCAAAATTTCAAAGATACCATCAAACCTAATACTTCAGGAAATCGGACATTTCATACTTAATAACCTAATATGTTCACATATTAAACATAAAAGCAGAGTAAAAATATATGATTATCTTAATGTATCTAGGGCATAATTTGGTAGGATTTGGGGAAGGATAGTATTAGGGACTACTTAAATAACAAATTTGTTATTTAAAATTTCACCTAGAGCCCAAAAGCTGAAGACAACCTTCTTTAAATACTCTCATAAGACAGGATAATATAGTTTATTCACCTCACACAAATAACGTCTGAGTCCCATAGACCTCTAGATAATTCTGGGATTTCACTTTTATTACAGCCGTTATCATAAACATGGGGTAAATTTAATTTTAAGATAAATATTTAAAAGAAAACAAAGTTAATGAATCTATTCTTCAGGCACAGGGCCACATTTCAGTGCTCCAGTAGCTGTGTGTGGCAGGTGACAGCCACTCTGATGGCACAGATAGCACACCTGGCCGCGATGGCAGAAAGCTCCACTGGACGGTTCTGACACGGGGCATGAAGAAAGGCACATGCAGTCAGAGGGGAAGTTTTAGAAAGAGAATTTGTTTGGAGAGAGTTTTTGGAGTGCTATGCAGCTCCTCTCTCTCTCTCTCTCTCTTCAACATCCGTATAGCTTGGGACATTGGATTCCTCATCATTCTCACAGGCTCAGTGAGTGGGTCGTCAGAATAAACACTGACAAAGGGCCGGGAGCTTTTCTAGCAAAGAAGATTGCCCTGAAGCCCAGTAAGAAGGCTGTTTCAGAGCAGCGTGGGGGAAGCATGCTGTGCTTTCCAACACACTGTGGAAAGCCAGGCTAAGTTTATTTGGCAGATGACCAATTGGGCTCCTGTGTAACAGCCAGACTCAGATAGCTACAAAGAGTTTACTTCCAATTTTTTGTCTGGAAAAAGGTGACTCTGTAGGAAAATGCAGAGATCCTGAGGGGTCAAATGTCTGTGTGCTATGAATTTGAAAAGCCTCTGAAGTATATACCAGTAACGAAGAAGCAAATGCCTGCCTATCCATTCACATACTGAGGGGGGAAGGACAAGATAATCTTTTTTTTTTTTTTTTTTGAGATAGAGTTTCACCCTGTCACCCTGGGTTGAGTGCCACAGTGTCACAGCTCACAGCAATCTCAAACTCTTGGGCTCAAATTATCCTCTTGCCTGAGCCTCCTGAGTAGCTGGGACTATAGGCACCCATCACAATTTCTCACTATTTTTTTCTATTTTTAGTAGAGAAAGGGTCTCCTTTTCCTAAGGCTGGTCTCAAACATCTGAGCTCAGGTAATCCACCAGCCTTGGCCTCCTAGAGTGCTGGGATTACAGGCGTGGCCACTGTTCCCAGCTAAGAACCAGAGTATTCAAGAGATATTCCATCCCCACACATCCTCCTCCATCCCCAGAAGAGGCAGCACAGTGAATGGGAGAGAGGCAAGGAAGAGTAAGGCACGGGCTTCAGAGCAGGATCACGCAGGAAACCTTTACCTCAGAGAGAGGAGCACATTTTGGGAATTTGTCTTTCTGGAGGGGAAGGAGTATATCCTTTAATTAATACAACCACAGAAGGTACATTTTTGGAATTTGCATATAACCTCCATTTATGCTAGCGACAGGCCCAGCAAGAGCCAGAAAGGTTAAAAAAAGATTAGTCAACATCACCCACATTGCAATGTCTCCATATTTACCTTATTCTAGATTCAGAGGCTGATTAAGAAATCCTTCCTATACAATACCAATAATATTAGAAATTATAGTAATTAAGGCTGTCATATTGCAAAAATAACCAGGTGAGGTAACAAAATGGAATGGAAAAATCTAGATACTGACTAAGAGCTATTAATAAAAACGTAGACAACACTAGAGATACTTCAGATCAATAAAGAAGAGATGAATGATTCATCTCTTTGTATCATCCAGATACAATTTAAATCAATGAATATTACTGAACAAATGACGCATGTTACCACTCAAAGGGAAGAGTCGGACAGCAGGAAGGAAGCTATTGTCTTAGAAGGTCACCACTTTTCGTGGCAGGCAACTGTTGGGATGGCCAAGAGAGACACAACTCACATTGGGACAGGATGGAACAGTTTCACTCACACAGAGAAGTGATAGAGAAAGGTTAGTGAAGTTAGTGGGCTTAATGGTCTACACACAACCCTCTCATGGTGCAGGTGAAGGATCCCTATTCCCTCCCTGGGAGAACAGATACAGCAGTGGGATTGATATTCTCAGGCAGAAAAAAAAAATGTACACCACAAATTCAAAACAGAGACAAATATTCTGCAAAAGAGATGTGCCCAGCACAGGCTGTGGGGTCTCTTAATCTCTTTGTCAGGGAATGTTCCCAGCCTTGGAAACATTTCTTATGCAATTGTGTAGGACTGTTCACAGTGACTGCCTTTCCAAATATCCCTGTAATAAAAAACATTAAAGTATTTCAACCTCATACTTTAAACGTAAATTAAGAGTTGGTAGACAAAATTTTAAAAATTTAAAACTTTTAAGACAGGAATATGGATTATTTAATGTAACATTAAGAAAAGCAAAATATATAAGTAATGAAAAATTAATGTATGCATAATACAATTATAGGTTTTATGAAAATGAAAATAAAAGATGAGTCAAAAATTGAAAATATATCATAATTATGCAATAAAATAGAATTACCATCAGCATACATCATATTAAAATACCTAACTAAAAAAGAAAGTAATATTCTATCAGCAAAATAAACAAAGAATAAAAACAGGTAATTTACGAAGCAGGAAACCTAAATGATTTGCCAAAGAATCTTCAATGCCATTTCAAAAATAGAAATATTCATTCATACTCACCCACTTGGAAAAATATTTAAGGAAATAATTTAGAATATGTGATATTGAGTTGATGAATTATTGACCATTTGTTGTATTTAACTTTTTTACTCTGTGCTTTAAAAAAATTCATGCCTAAAATGAAATAAATCTATAAAAGAATCCTGAAAAACAAGCCTTGTTATTCCTTGCTATGGTAGAATAAATAGTTTTTTAAAATTTAGTAAGCACTTAGAAAATTAGCATGCTTCATGTTAAATTTTTTTATATAATTTCAAACATTACTTTAATTTTGGATATCTTGAAGAAATAACTACAAACAGTGAAAAAAGCACCATTAATATTTCTATCAGGGTGTTACGCATAATGTTCATGTGCAATGTAGACAACTATGTAACAAAAGCAAATATGCCCTAATAAAAAATACTATTAACCCCTAAGTAATGGCTGAGCCACCTTGTGAAAAATCAATTCTTTAAAAACTGAATATTATTTATTTCATTGAGAAAAATACTGATGCAAAACACTAAACCTGGATACAAAACATTTAAGTAATTTTTTTCTTTTGTTTCTTTTTCTTTTCTTTTTTTCTTAAGACATCATTTCACTCTATTGCCCTAGCTACAGTGCAGTGGCATCATCACAGCTCACTGAAACCTCCAACTTCTGGCGCAAGCAATTCTCCTGCATTAGCCTCCTGAGTAGCTGGGACACAGGCATGTGCCACGATGGCTAATTTTTCTATTTTTTTGTAGACATTGGGGTCTGCAAAACCCGTGCTGGTCTTAAACTCCTAGCGTTAAGCCCTTGCCCTCCCACAGTGCTAGGTGTGAGCCACTGAGCCCAGACAAAACGTTTAAATATTTTTTTAAAACCTTGAAGAGTTAATTATAAAAGTTTTAGTAAAAGGTATCTAAACTAAATATCATTTTCTCTAAGTGTATCTAATTGAATTAACACAGACTTACTAGGTTTAAATTGGTTCTGTGTATCTAACGTTGGAAAAATATTTAACAAATTTTTAAACCATAATTTTCAGTTTCTTATTAATCTGACTGTATTTCTCTAGAAAAGTTAGAGTGTTATGTAACTTTGAAATAATTCCAAACACAAAATAGTTTTCTGCTGTAGGAGTCGGTGCACCAGGCTTATAGAAGCGGCCACCGGTTCTTGAGCAACGCGCTGGGAGTGAGACAGTTTCCTCGGGGATTGGAGATGTTATACTGCCCGAGACAAGCCCTCAAGCAGCTGCAGGCGTTAATGAATTAAGATCAGTGGCTGGTTTGCAAGCAGGTGTTATACATTGAACATCGGTGGTGCAGCTGGATGGGAGTGGAGCCCAGGGAGAAAAAGCACCTAGTGTTGTATAATGCTTCATTAAAAGGCCACGACAGAGGTTACTGGGGCCTCTCCCTGCACCTATAGGAAGCCCAGCTCTTACAGGTATTTGTACCTTCAATCAGTGGTCCCAGCTGTTTTTATTCCCCTGGCAACAGGGTGCCCACAGCAGGAACCCACAGCTGCACCTGTAACTGGTGTTTTGCTGTGATAAGAATTTAGAGCATAATCTGCACCCCCTTGGGGATGTCCTATGCACCCCATTAGATCCCATATACGCATCTTCAACCTTCAACTACTGGACTCCAAAATACACACGTTCCTAAGAGTTTGACAGACACTTGCCCAGCTCAGGCCCTGGCAGGGCTACTCCTCCTTGGCGGCTTCAGTTTTAGAGCTTGTTTCTGAAACCTCCCAGCCGACGCCTGCACTGCCCTCTAGTGTCTCGGGGCCTTACTTGTCATCAGGGGTGTCGGCTGTTTTGGTGAAACCATCCAGACCTTCACGCCTCAAACTTAACTGTACTTCATTCCCTGGAAGGCCTGCTTCCACACTGATTCAGCAACTAGCCGTGCGTAATTTTGGCACCACTCCTGCCCTGCGTGGTTAATGCGCCTAATCTGCAGAGGGAGTGCGCTGTGGGGAGTGCTCACTGTTCTCTGCCTCCACAAGCTCTGAAAACTAAAGAAAAAAAATATTCACATGACAATAAACCATGTGATTCTGAATAATGAAAAGCAAGTAGTAAATGTACTCAATAATAATTTGAAAACAATAACCACACGTCCACACGAAAGAAAAACACAATTAAATTCAAGTGCAGGAGAGGGAGGTGGGGGGTGGGTAAGCTCGCACCTAATGGGTATAGTGTGGGGTGACAGCACATCCCCCAGGTGAAGGGCTCAGCCAAAGCTTGAACTTTACCTGGAAAATACAAACATTTTAACCTAATCATTTGTTCCCTCTTATTAATCCAAAATTTACAAACAAAATGTGATTCAGGAAATCCTACTCTGCTCATCTCCTTATTTTGACTATAAAAACATATAATTTATACTTTAATATTTTTGATAGAAAAAACATCTTTCACTTGTAGCATTTCTAGAAACAGATGATTTTAAAACAAGTTCACAGAAAAAACTAAACTTTTAAAAAAGGGATTAATCAGTACATGTGTGCACTAGATCTCTTTGAAGGACCACTGATTTTTATGAAAAATTTTGAATTTTCTATTTCCATTTTCCTTCTCAATAAGGAAGGAAATCATCTGTAACTCATTTTACATTATTACCAAATTTTGATCTTTCTTACTTTTTTTTTTTTTTTGACACAGGGTCTCACTCTGTCACCAGGGCTAGAGTTCAGTGGTGTGATAACTCAGTGTAACTTCAATTCCTGAGCTCAAGAAAGCCCCCTGGTCCACACCTCCTGAGTAGTTAGGACTATAAGCATGCCACTATGCCCAGCTAATTGCTTACTTACATTTTTGTAGAGACAGAAATTCACTGTGTTGTTCAGGCTGATCTCAAACTGCTGGCCTGATGCAGTCCTCCCACCTCGGCCCCCTAAAGTGTTAGGATTGCAAGTATGAGCCACTGTGTTCTGCCTAACAATCTTTTAAAAGTAAGAAATTACTTCATTTGGTAACACTGTTTCTCTAAATAGTCTAGCATAGTTAGCTTACTATTGCAAAAAAGAAATGAAACTCTAGTGAGACTTGTTCCCATAAAGTTTGAATTTAAGTATAGCTATTCATTTATTACTGTTAGTTGATACATACAGATAGGACAAATAACTTGATTTTTACATTATTTCATTTTTTGTATACATGGTTCATGTGTTTGTTTTCTATTTGAAATAATGTGCATAAATGTTCTAATTATAGGTTTTTTATAATGCAACAAGTATCACTGCATTTCAAAATGTAAATTGTACGTTTATGAATTTGGAACTTACCTGCCCTAGTGCCATTACCAGAGGGAAAAAAATCACAAACCTTGGCTTAACATTTATATCTATGAGGAACCACTGACCTTCAGTTAGTGCTGTTAAAATTTTTTTAAATAATAATTTTATTCAATTGAATGGCTCTGGAAAAAATCTGTTTTAAATGTATGATATCTTAATTAAAAGTGCATTTGTGTGTGAAAACATAAGGTCAAATTTATTTCTACTTAATGTATTATACAGAAGCATGAACAAAAAGTCATGTTATTAAATCATAATTATTATACTTTTTAAACTGCTATTTTACTTTATCTGAGATACTTCAGCTCCTCTTTTTCAAATTAATGAAGGCCATACTGCCCAAGAATTTTTAACTGATGTGAATGAATGCAGCTCATTTTTCAAAAATTTCATCTCTACCTTAAAATTTTCAAATGTATTTTACAAAACTGTTTTAGAATTTATGAAGAAGAGTCTATTAAATTGTATGGAAAGGTTTTTTTAAAAATAAAGATAGTTGTATAAGTGATTTAGAAGACATTCTCTCTACTCTCCTATTTCTCATCAAATGTTCATTAACAATAATGTCATCAAATCCCAGAGGTACATTTCGTGGTTTGATTAATTCTGAAACATAAGAGTTCAATTAAGCAATTACTCAGTAGTTTACAGATTGACTACCCGGCACTGGAGTAAGTATAGTGAAGGATATATAAAAATAAAGTACAAGACCCATACCCATATGAAGCTGGTATCTTTTTGAAGACACAAGAGTTACACATAAATTCAACTATGAAGCATATTTGATTTGGTTTACATTACATCATTACTAAATGTGTCTTTTATTATATTTCTTTAAAACATTGAGATTTTTTAATGTTCATAAATGTACTTCTCATTTTCCTGTTGAACTCAATTCCCTGATTATCAGGTTTCACCTCTCCCTTAACAAAAGTTATATGAATAAGAATTGGGTGGGCTGGGGCATTAAAGATTCAGAGCAACCAGACATTTTCTCTGTCATGTATAGCATGAGTTACAAAGGATATGATGTCCATGCCTGGCATAGAGTAAGAAGCATTAAAAAGGGATCGGAAGGGGACTCTGGGAAAAAAAGATTCACTTATTTATTTTTTTCTTTTCACTAATTTTAAAATTTATAATTAACATATAATATTTATGCCTATTTACGGGGGACAGTGTAGTGTTTCAGTGCATGTATACAGTGTCTAATAATTGGGTCAGAGTAACTACTATTGCCCCTGATTTAAACATTTAGCATTTCTTTGTAGGGATAACATTCAAAATCTCTCTTCCAGCTATTTTAGTGTGTACGCTACATAGTTATTTGCTGTAGTCACTCTACTTTGTAATAGAACACCAGTATTTATTCTCCCTGCTCCCTACTCTTCCTACCCTTGGTAACCAACTACTCTGTACTTCTATAAAATCAACTTTTTGTGGATTCCACTTGTGAGATCATATGATATTTGCCCTTCTCTGTCTGGCCTATTTCATTAACATACTGTCATCATCTTCGGCTCATTCATGTTGCTGAAAATTATGACAGGGTTTCATTTTTGTTTTATGGCCAATAATATTTCACTACATGTTGTATCTCACATTTTCTTTACCTTTTATGTATATATGACCTTTGAAGTTGTTTCCATATTTTATATTTTATGAATAGTGCTGCAATAAACCGTGGAGTACAGATACCTTCATAACACACTGCTTTCACTTGTTTTGAAGACATATCTGGTAATGTCAGTTCTATTTTTAGTTTTTTGAGAAAACTCCATAATCCATTAATAGTGCATTAGAATTCTCCTTTCTCAGAATAGCCACTTCAGCAGTGATTCCAGTGACAAGCACTTTCCTGGGAAAGCTTCTGCTCTGCAAGTTTACAAGTTCAAAGTGCCTTTTAAGTGGGTTGAAGAGAGATTTAGGGTGCCTACCTGCTGGGGTTTGAGAAATCAGCAGCCTCCAGTCCTATCAGAACTGTGATTAATATCTCATACTCCAGAAGACCACGTGTTGCCCAGACAATATTCAACAACACATACATACTGCTTTTTTTTTGGTTGTGCTTTTCTTTGTTTGTTTATTTTGATGTTGCTGATGTTTTGTTTTTTAATTTCAACCTTTTCCATACAGATCCTTTTTCTTTCTCAATTTTTCTAGTTTAATTATAATTTCCCATTGCTACCTTTTTCAATAACTAAAACTTCATTTTTGCTAGTGTTTCTACCACTATTATTTGGTTTTTCACCCAATTTTATCCCGTAAAGTTTTCTGTTTGCTTGTTTTGGTTTGATTTATAGCATTTTTGTCTTTCCTCTCTACTTGGTGGAGGTGGGGTACTGTGTCTGATCAGGTTAGCAAAGAGCTGCTGACCTCAAGGGAACCACCTAACTGGGCACTCCCAGAAGGTGGGTTTTTTTTAAGGTTGTGTCAAAGTACCCTACTGTACACCTATATTGCTCTGTCTCCCTCTTTCTGTGCCTCTCTTCTTTTTGTCAATATTCCTTTTACCCACCCCCTCTCCTTTCTCTCTCTCTTTTTTTTTTCTTATCACTCAGTCCTCCTTTCTTTTATCCCTTTCTTGATCTTCAACCTTCTCACCCTTCTGGTCTTGTACCAAAAGGACTCATCTAACCCTTAGTCCACAGGCACGAGAACTTAAAGAGCAAGAGGAAGTGAAAGGAAAATTAGGGCAAGGAAAAAGATAAAAAAAAATCACTCATGAGGAAGAATCAGCAGAAAACTTTAGGCAACATGAAGAACCAGTCCAGAACAACCCCACCAAGGGACCATGAGGTAGCTACTGGATAGGATTCCACATATAAAGAAATGTTAGGAATGACAGAAAGGGAATTTAGAATACACATGTTGAAAACAATGAAAGAAATGATGGAAACAATGAAGGAAACTGCTAATAAAGTGGAAAATAACCACAAGGAAATCCAAAAACAGAATCAAATCAGAGATGAACGATATGAAGAATATAAAAAGAATATAGCAGAGCTGAAGGAACTGAAACAGTCAATTAGGGAACTTAAAGATGCAATGGAAAGTATCAGCAACAGGTTAGACCATGCAGAAGAAAGAATTTCAGAGGTAGAAGACAAAGTTCTTGAGATAACTCAGATAGTAAAAGAGGCAGAAAAGAAGAGAGAGAAAGCAGAACGTTCACTGTCAGAATTATGGGACTTTATGAAGCGTTCCAACATATGAGTTATAGGAATCCCAGAAGGGGAAGAAGAATGCCCCAGAGGAATGGAAGCCATACTAGAGAATATTATAAAAGAAAATTTCCCAAATATCACCAAAGATTCTGACACACTGCTTTCAGAGGGATATCAGACCCCAGGTCGCCTCAACTCTAACTGAGCTTCTCCAAGACACATTGTGATGAACCTGTCCAAAGTCAAGACAAAAGAAAAGATTCTACAAGCTGCCAGGAGTACGCACCAGTTGACCTACAGGGGCAAATCTATCAGAATGACCGCAAACTTCTCTAATGTAACTTTCCAAAAAAGAAGAAAATGGTCACCTAACTTTAATCTACTTAAACAGAACAATTTCCAGCCCAGAATTCTGTACCCTGCTAAAATAAGCTTAAAAATTGACGGAGAAATAAAATCATTTACGGATATTCAAACATTGAGGAACTTTGCCACAACAAGACCAGCTCTACAGGAAATACTTCAACCTGTTCTGCACACTGAACACCACAATGGATCAGCATCAAAGTAAGAACTCAGAAATTAAAGGGCAGAACCTAACCTCCACACTGATGTAAAAGATAAAATTAAGCAATGGACTCTCACAAAATAAGACGAATAGAATACTACCACACTTATCAATTATCTCAATTAATGTTAATGGCTTGAATTCCCCACTGAAGAGACATAGATTGGCTGACTGGATTAAAAAACACAAGCCATCCATCTGCTGTCTGCAAGAAACACACATGGCTTCAAAAGACAAATTAAAGCTCTGAGTCAAGGGTTGTAAGACAATTTTTCAGGCAAATGGCATTCAGAAGAAAAGAGGAGTTGCAATCTTATTTTCAGATGCATGTGGATTTAAAGCAACTAAAGTCAAAAAAGACAAAGATGGTCACTTTATATTGGTCAAGGGAAAAATACAACAAGAAGATATTTCAATTCTAAAATTTATGCACCCAATTTAAATGCTCCCAGATTCTTGAAGCAGACCTTACCCAGTCTGAGCAATATGATATCCGATAATACCATAATAACAGGGGACCTTACCACTCCTCTTACAGAGCTGGACAGATCCTCTAAACAGAAATTAAACAAAGATATAAGAGATTTAAATGAGACCCTAGAACAACTGTGCTTGACAGACGCATACAGAACACTCCACCCCAAAGATAAAGAATATACATTCTTCTCATCACCCCATGGAACATTCTCCAAAATTGATCATATCCTGGGACACAAAACAAATATCAACAGAATCAAAAGAATTGAAATTTTACCTTGTATCTTCTCAGACCATAAGGCACTAAAGGTGGAACTCAACTCTAACAAAAACACTCGACCCCACACAAAGGCACGGAAATTAAACAATCTTCTGTTGAATAACAGATGGGTGCAGAAAGAAATAAAACAGAAATCATTAACTTCCTTGAGAATAACAACAATGAAGACACAAGCTACCAAAACCTGTGGGGTACTGCAAAAGCAGTTTTGAGAGGAAAATTCATCGCTTTAGATGCCTACATTTGAAAAGCAGAAAGCAAACACATCACAATCTCACAAGCCATCTTATGGAATTGGAAAAAGAAGAACAATCTAAGCCTAAACTCAGTACAAGAAAAGAAATATAAAATCAAATCAGAGATCAATGAAATTGAAAACAAAAGAATCATTCAGAAAATTAATGAAACAAGGAATTGGTTTTTTGAAAAAATAAATAAAATAGATAAACCATTGGCCAGACTAATGAGGAATAGAAAAGTAAAATCTCTAGTAACCTCAATCAGAAATGATAAAGGGGAAATAACAACTTATCCCACAGAGATACAAGAGATCATCTCTGAATACTACCAGAAACTCTATGCCCAGAAATTTGACAATGTGAAGGAAATGGATCAATATTTGGAATCACACCCTCTCCCTAGACTCAGCCAGTAAGAAATAGAGCTCCTGAACAGACCAATTTCAAGCACTGAGATCAAAGAAACAATCAAAAATCTTCTAACCAAAAAATGCCCTGGTCCAGATGGCTTCACTCCAGAATTCTATCAAACCTTCAAAGAAGAGCTTATTCCTGTACTGCAGAAATTATTCCAAAAAATTGAGGAAGAAGGAATCTTCCCCAACACATTCTATGAAGCAAAAATCACCCTGATACCAAAACCAGGAAAAGACCCAAACAAAAAGGAGAATTTCAGACCAATTTCACTCATGAATATAGATGCAAAAATTCTCAAAAAAAATCCTAGCATATAAATTACAGCTTATCATCAAAAAAGTCATTCATCATGATCAAGTAGGCTTCATCCCAGGGATGCAAGGCTGGTTTAACATACGCAAGTCCATAAACGTTATCCACCATATTAACAGAGGCAAAAATAAAGATCACATGATCCTCTCAATAGATGCAGAAAAAGCATTTGATCAAATCCAGCATCCTTTTCTAATTAGAACACTGAAGAGTATAGGCATAGGTGGCACATTTCTAAAACTGATTGAAGCTATCTATGACAAACCCACAGCCAATATTTTACTGAAGGAAGTAAAATTGAAAGCTTTTCCTCTTAGAACTGGAACCAGACAAGGTTGTCCTCTGTCACCTTTACTATTCAACATAGTGCTGGAAGTTCTAGCCAATACAATTAGGCAAGACAAGGAAATAAAGGGAATCCAAATGGGAGCAGAGGAGGTCAAACTCTCCTTCTTTGCTGACGACATGATCTTATACTTAGAGAACCCCAAAGACTCAACCACAAGACTCCTAAAAGTCATCAAAAAATACAGTAATGTTTCAAGGTATAAAATCAATGTCTACAAGTCAGTAGCCTTTGTATACACCAATAACAGTCAAGATGAGAAGCTAATTAAGGACACAACCCCCTTCACAATAGTTTCAAAGAAAATGAAATACCTAGGAATATACCTAACGAAGGAGGTGAAGGACACTTTATGGGGGCAAGACATGATTGCAAGAGGGACTTAACCTAGCAATTGCAATCAGTGTAACATGGCTTATTGTACCCTCAATGAATCCCCAACAAAAAAAAAAAAAAAAAAAAGGAAACTATGAAATCCTCAGAAAGGAAATAGCAGAGGATATTAACAAATGGAAGAACATACCATGCTCATGGATGGGAAGAATCAACATTGTTAAAATGTCTATACTTCCCAAAGCAATCTACTTATTCAATGCCATTCCTATCAAAATACCAACATCGTACTTTCAAGATTTGGAAAAAATGATTCTGCGTTTTGTATGGAACTGGAAAAAAACTCCATATAGCTAAGGCACTTCTTAGTAATAAAAATAAAGCTGGGGCATCAGCATACCAGATTTCAGTCTGTACTACAAAGCCACAGTGGTCAAGACAGCATGGTACTAGCACAAAAACAGAGACATAGACACTTGGAATCGAATTGACAACCAAGAAATGAAACTAACATCTTACAACCACCTAATCTTCGATAAACCAAACAAGAACATACCTTGGGGGAAAGATTCCCTATTCAATAAATAGTGTTGGGAGAACTAGATGTCTACATGTAAAAGACTGAAACTGAACCCACACCTTTCCCACTCACAAAAATTGATTCAAGATGGATAAAGGACTTAAATTTAAGGTATGAAGCAATAAAAATCCTCAAAGAAAGCATAGGAAAAACACTGGAAGATATTCGCCTGGGGAAAGACTTCATGAAGAAGACTGCCATCCCATTTGCAACAACAACAAAAATAAACAAATGGGACTTCATTAAACTGAAAAGCTTCTGTATAGCTAAGGAGACAATAACCAAAGCAAAGAGACAACCTACACAATGGGAAAGGATATTTGCATATTTTCAATCAGACAAAAGCTTGATAACTAGGATCTATAGAGAACTCAAATTAATCCACACGATAAAAGCCAACAATCCCATATCAATGGGCAAGAGACATGAATAGAACCTTCTCTAAAGATGAGAGATGAATGGCTAACAAACACATGAAAAAATGTTCATCATCTCTATATATTAGAGAAATGCAAATCAAAACAACCCTGAGATATCATCTAACCCTAGGGAGAATGGCTCACATCACAAAATCTCAAAACTGCAGATGCTGGCATGGATGTGGAGAGAAGGGAACACTTTTACACTGCTGGTGGGACTGCAAACTAGTACAACCTTTCTGGAAGGAAGTATGGAGAAACCTCAAAGCACTCAAGCTAGACCTCCCATTTGATCCTGCAATCCCATTACTGGGCATCTACCCAGAAGGAAAGAAATCCTTTTATCATAAGGACACTTGTACTAGACTGTTTATTGCAGCTCAATTTACAATCGCCAAAATGTGGAAACAGCCTAAATGCCCACCAACCCAGGAATGGATTAACAAGCTGTGGTATATGTATACCATGGAATACTATTCAGCCATTAAAAAAAATGGAGACTTTACATCCTTCGTATTAACCTGGATGGAAGTGGAAAACATTATTCTTAGTAAAGCATCACAAGAATGGAGAAGCATGAATCCTATGTACTCAATTTTGATATGAGGACAATTAATGACAATTAAGGTTATGGGGGGGGAGAAAGAAGAGGGACGGGGGTGGGGCCTTGGTATGTGTCACACTTTATGGGGGCAAGACATGATTGCAAGAGGGACTTAACCCAACAATTGCAATCAGTGTAACCTGGCTTATTGTACCCTCAATGAATCCCCAACAATAAAAAAAAAAAGAGTGTATATATATATATTTTTTTTGACACAGAAAAAAAAATAATGAAGTCCTGATATGTGCTACAGAGTGATGAACCCCAAAACAGTATGCCCAGTGAAAGAAGCCAATCACAAAAGACCACCTACTATGTGATTTCATTATAAAAAAAAGAAAAAAAAGAATTCTCCTTTCTCTACATCCTCACCAGCGTCCCTTACTTTTTGTCTTTTTGATAAAAGACATTACAATTAGGGTAGAGTGATATTCACCAGGTTATTGATTTGCATTTCCCTCCATTTAAAGGCAATTGATTATCTGCATGCAAAGGCATGAAGACTACACTTTGGGGAAAGCACATTCTCTTCTTAAAGTATTGCTGGGAAAACGGGATATCCACATGCAGAAGAATGCAACTAAACCACTATCTTTCACCATATACAAAAATCAACTCTACATACACAAAAGATTAAATGTGCGACACCAAACTATGAAACTACTAGAAGGAAGCATAGGGGAAATGCTCTATTAAATTGAACTGAACAGGATTTTTTTGAATATGACCTCAAAAACAAGGCAGTAAAAGCAAAAATAGACAATGAAATTGCATCAGGTTAATACGCTTCTGCACAGCAAATAGCACAATCAGTAGAGTTCAGAGAAAACCTACAAAATGAGCATCTATCTGCAAACTATACATCAGACAAATTAGTATCCAGAATATATTATGTAAAGAACTCACATAAAGATACAAATAATCTGATTTAAAAATGGGTAAAAGATCTGATAGACACTCTTCAAAAGAAGACACGCAATTTGTCAACAGGTATGTATCAAAATGCTCAACATGACTAATCGTCAGGGATTTATTTATTTATTCTCCCTATCATTCATTCATTTAGCCAGTCCTTCTCAATACCTAATTATAAACTTAGTATATAAAACTGAATAACACTTGTTCTGGGGTCTTGAGCATTAAAACCCAGCAAAATGTAGCTAAGTAGATATTACTGTGATGAATTCATGACAAAATTTACAGGGGCATTTATTTTTAAGTGTTAATAAAAATACGAAGAGGAAGGAAGAGGAAGAGGAAACTATTAACCAAGGAAGGTCTTGGGCCTTAAAGAATGAGTGATCCAAGAAGTAAGGGAGAAGATTAGCAATTTGGGGAGGAAATTAAATGTGAATTCCCATACTTTAAGATGTACATACGTTTCAGAGAACCCTAAAGACTCAACCACAATACTCCTGGAAGTCATCAAAAAATACAGTAATGTCTCAGGATATAAAATAAATGTCCACAAGTCAGTATGTGCCAATAACAGCCAAGATGATAGGGTAATTAAGGACACAACTCCCTTCACTATAGCCCCAAAGAAAATGAAATACCTAGGAATATACCTAACAAAAGAGGTGAAGGACCTCTATAGAGAAAATTATGAAATCCTAAGAAAGGAAACAGCAGAGGACTTTAACAAATGGAAGAACATACCATGCTCATGGATGGGAAGAATCAACATTCTTAATATGTCTATACTTCCCAAAGCAATCTACTGATTCAATGTCACGCCTGTTAAAATAGAAACAATCTATTTTCAAGAATTGGAAAAAAATTATTCTTCATTTTGTGTGGAACCAGAAAAATTCCTGTATAGAGAAGGCAGTTCTTAGTAATAAAAACAAAGCTGGGAGCATCACCATAACAGATTTTAGGCTGTACTACAAGGCCATAGTGGTCAAGACAGCACAAAAATAGAGACATAGACATTTGGAATCAAATAGAAAACCAGGAAATGAAACCAACAACTTACAACCACCTATTCTTCAATAAACCAAACAAGAATGTACACTGGGGGAAAGACTCCTTGTTCAATAAATGGTGCTGGGAGAACTGGATATCCAGATGTAAAGGACAAAAAATGGACCCGCACCCTTCTCCATTCACAAAAATTGATTCAATATGAATAAAGAACTTAAATGTAATGCATGAAATGATAAAAATCCTCAAAGAAAGCATAGGAAAAACACTGGAAGATATCAGCCTGGGGAAAGACTTTATGAAAAGACTGCCAGGGCAATTGCAACAGCAACAAAAATAAACAAATGGGATTTAATTAAACTCAAAAGTTTCTATATAGCTAAGGAGACAACAACCAAAGCAAAAAGACAACCTACCCAAAGGGAAATTGCATATTTTAAATCAGACAAAAGCTAAACAACTAGAATCTATAGAGAACTTAAATTAATCCACATGAAAAAAACCAACAATCCCATACATCAATGGGGAAGAGAGACGAACAGAACCTTCTCTAAAGAAGACAGACAAATGGCCAGCAAACATATGGAAAAATGCTCACCATCTCTAATTATTACAGAAATGCAAATTAAAACCACCCTGAGATATCATCTAACCCCAGCGAGAATGGCCGGTATCACGAAATCTCAAAGCTGCAGATGCTGGCGCAGATGTGGAGAGAAAGGAACACTTTTACACTGCTTGTGGGACTGCAAACTAATACAGCCTTTTTGGAGAAACCTCAACAAACTCAACCTACACTTCCCTTTTGAACCTGCAATCCCATTACTGGGCATCTATCCAGAAAGGAAAAAAAAAAAAAACACTTTTATTATAAAGACACTTGGACTAGTGTTTATTGCAGCTCAATTTACAATCGCCAAAATGTGGAAACAGCCTGAATGCTCCTCAACCCAGGAATGCATTGGCAATGCTCCTCAACCCATGGAATACTATTCAGCCATTAAAAAATGCAGATTTTGCAACATTTGTATTAACCTGGATGGAGGTGTAACATTATTCTTAGTGAAGCATCACGGGAATGGAGAAGCATGAATCCTATGTATTCAACTTTGATATGAGGACAATTAATGACAATTAATGACATGGCAGGGCATGGGGGAAGGGGAGAGCAGACAGAGAGAGAAGGAGGGAGCCGTGGGAGAAAGGAAAAGAAAAAAAAAGAAAAGAAAAGAATGACTAATTCTCACATAAGTTGGATTTAATTTTGACCAAAGTACATTATTTGAACAATAATTTTTAATTCAAGTTGCTAATATGTTGTTTAGGATATTGTATCCTCGTTTATAAGTAAAATATTTTGTCATTTTTCACTTTGTAATAATATATTTTTTCCAATTTTAATATCAGTTATAGCCAGATGAAGTAGAATGAATTTGGAGTATTTCCTCTTTTCTATTGTCTATAGGATTTGGCATGATTTGTTTTTTGAAATTATCTTTTATTTTTATCTATAAATATTATTTGTCTATTAAAAAAAATAAAAAAGTCTCTTCCCTTTTGTGGCCATCGCCGGAGAGGCAGCGGCCAAAATGAAGTTCAATCCCTTTGTGACTTCGGACCGAAGCAAGAACCGCAAGAGGCATTTCAATGCACCTTCCCACATTCGCAGGAAGGTTATGTCTTCCCCTCTTTCCAAAGAGCTGAGACAGAAGTACAATGTTGGATCCATGCCCATCTGAAAGGGTGACAAAGTTCAGGTTGTCCGGGGGCATTATAAAGGTCAGCAGATTGGCAAAGTAGTCCAGGTTTACAGGAAGAAATACGTCATCTACATTGAGCGGGAAAAGGCTAATGGCACAACTGTCCACGTGGGCATTCACCCCAGCAAGGTGGTCATTACTAGGCTTAAACTGGACAAAGACGCAAAAAGATCCTTGAACGAAAAGCCAAATCTCGCCAAGTAGGAAAGGAAAAGGGCAAGTACAAGGAAAAACAATTGAGAAGATGCAGGAATAAAATAATCTTATATGCAGCTTTCATTAAACACTGCTAAAATAAAAAAAAAAGCAATATACCCATAAAAAAAAAAAAAAAAAAAGAAAAGAAAAGAAGCAAAGTAGATTCTTCTACCTGTTTACAGGAATGTTTTGTTTCTTACCTGTTGTTTTGGTATGCTATGATTGGTCATTGATGCCCAACAGTATTTGGTCTGAAAACGTAATCAAATAAAAAATTCTTATTGAGTAAAAAGATGTACATATGTGTTCATATCCACACATTCAAATAATATTTATTAAATCAGCAAAAACTGTTATAGAAACTTAAAAAATATTAGCATAATATATAAAATATTAGTATAAAATAATTTTTAATAATCTTGACCAATATTTATACCTTTTTGCTATGAATAATTTAAACTTTAATCTCTGACCACTGACTGAGATAAAACCTATCAGAGAAATAAGTCAAAAAATGTTTTGAATGTTGTTTCTAATTTTCTGAATGAAACATTAACATCAAACAAATGATTTCAATAATTTTACCTACATTAACAAATGCCTGACAACTACTTCTAAATCCATTAGTGTATCTAAACTCGCCATCCAAATAACTTTCTGCTTAAAAGACATCCAATTCAGCCCCTGAAAGTATCAAAATGATCACTTTTTGTACTTATTAAATGTATGGCAAGGAGGAAAAACATATTGAATACAATGTTTTAACTGACAAATTATAGATAATCAGGTATATATTTCTCTGTAAAAATGATGCCTAAGAGCAATTAATTCTCTATAATTGTAGAAGATTAAAGCTGTAATCTACATGCAATAATTTATACTGATTTTTTATGGTTTAAAACATGTTTCCATAATTTATTTTATGATATGAGGCTGTAACAGGTGCTAAAGATCATGTATTTCTCCCTTCTCAAATCCTTCTGCTTCTACTGGCAGATGTATAGCATTTGGTAGATATTAATAAAAAAAAAAAAAAACATGCAGTGTAAAAGCATGACTATCATCCAAAATTAGTATAGCTCAAGGGAGACTGTTGTGGGGGAAATCGCTCTATACTTTTGTTTTTGTTAATGTTTAGTATAGTGAACTAAACATTAAAAGAACAGAAATGAATGAATATGACTAAATATTATATTTGTACAAAAATTGCTCTAAACACTAAATATTTGTGGAATTAAGAAATTTCAATATAATACTTAGTAACAACATATTGATTACATACTTAAGAATTGCTAGAAGAGTAGTTTTCCATTTGTTTGTTTGTTCCCCAGGTTGCAGTTTAGTAGCAAGATCACAGCTCACTATGACCTAAAGCTCCTTGACTATAGAAGCATGCCACCAGGCCCAGGTAATTTATTTTCTGTTATTATTACTTTTCTTCTTTCTGTTTTCTTTCTTTCTTTTTTTTAAGAGACTGGGTCCTGCTATGTTTTCCAGGCTGGTCTTGAACTTGTGGCCTCAAGCAATCCTCCTGCCTCAGTCTTACAAAATGCTGAGATTAGGCTCGGTGCCTGTAGTTCAAGTGACTAAGGCACCAGCCACATACACCTGAGCTGGAGGGTTTGAATCCATCCTGGGCCCGCCAAACCACAATGACGACTGCAACCAAATAGCTGGGCCTTGTGGCAGGCGTCTGTAGTCCCAGCTACTAGGGAAGCAGAGGCATGAGAATTTCTTGAGTCCAGGAGCTGGAGGTTGCTGTGAGCTGTGACGTCATGACACTCTACCCAGGGTGACAGCTTGAGGCTCTGTCTTAAAAAAAAAAAAAGAAAATGCTGAGATTATAGGTATGAGTTATGGTGCTGGAAAGGAGAGTAGATTTTAAATGTTCTCACCTCACACAAAAAGAGTACATGGATTAATGCACCTGTTAATTGGCTAATTTAGCCATTCCACAGTGTGTACATACATCAGAACATAATGTTTTGCACCTTAAATACATATATACAATTGTTATTTGTCAGTTAAGAAATAATTCTTTTAAATCTTCAAAAAAGAAACCTCAGTGTATCATTATTCAAGTCTCCGTCGTCTCCTGTATTTTAATACCCAGATATGTAATTGCTTTTCAGTATTTCTTTCTAAGGGGATTTTTTTGTTTGTTTTTGAATGCCTAATACTTTGATCTTTACCTGTGGTAATTCTTTGAGTCCCAGGTGTAATGTGCATTCCTCCAGAAAGGATTTTCTCTCATCTTGTTAAAACTCTTACTGATTAGCATCTGGGAATACCTTAAAATATATTGTCAGTAGGTCACTGAGGCAGATGGGATGAATTAAAAGTGTGTGAATAGAGGCTCTTCTTAGCAGCTTTTATTTTATTGTATTTTATCTTCCTTCTCCTTTCCAGCAGAGTCTGGTACACACATGGATCTCCACCACCACCCTGCCACGTGTTGGGTTTTTCCTAATTCACCTGCTTAGGAAAATGGATTTTTCTGAGAAGTCTAAGATCTAACCTCCTCCCTACAGAGGTCTCAGGTATTGTTTCCTGTCTGACTTGTCAAAAGCTACATGACCCCGGAGTAAAATCTGGGTTTAGTACACACTGGCTTTCCTAAAGAGTTTCCTCTATCTCTTTGTATGTGTCTCTGAGAAGCCTCCTTAAGTATCTGAGAAATTAGCCTAGCCCTAAAAAATTAAATTTTCTTCCCAAACTTAACACCCTCACGTCTCAGGATTCTTAGATGTTCTTAATTAGAAAGATTTCTGTTTATATTATTTAATATAAAACAGTCTAAAGCAGCCTCCCTGTCTTTACTCATTTAGAGAGAAAGGAAAATAGGATAGGATAGAAGAGAAAGGCCGGTACCACCTTGCCACCAAGAGAGTTCTTAATAATAAGTCGTTCAAGGTAGATTAGCTCACAAATTATTTCATTCCTGATACCAGTGTGGGGTGCATGCTTATATCCAGACTCTTTAATAGATAAACATCTTGAAAATTAGGCTTTAGCTTAAAAGACCCTACTAGTGTACAAGAGCACTCCCGATGGCATAAATGAAAATGCTGAACAGCAAAGCACTTCCACTTCCTTTTTAGCTGTTATATGAAAAGGGAAATCAAACAATACCCAAGTTTATATGAAGTAGAGCCAAGTGTAATCCAAACACATAACTCTAGCAAGATGAAGAAAAGAAGAAGCTGAAAAAATATTATAAAACAATGAAATATGAGAATTAACTACATGAAATAGAGGATTAAATAATCATCTTAGATAATCATCTTGAGATTATGAAAATAATTTCATAAAAGTAAAGTGTAGGGGAGACTCCATTAAAGGATATTGGTATATCCTTATAATTTGACAGTAAATTAAAGAGAAATTTAGAACTAAATGTGACCAGAAATTCTTATGTCATATTGGTACATGTTATAAGCTATGTAAGTATACAGAGCTAACTAAAGACTGTTTATACAAGGAAGATTCAAGAATGTTGTGGACCTCACTCCCTGTCTCTCTACCCTCTGCTTTCATATATATATGTGTGTGTGTCTACATACATATGTATATATTTATGTATATGTACTCAATACTGTAGCAGTAAAAGTAAAAATAAAATGTTTCAAATGGGCAAAGTAATGTTAAATTCAAGTAAAAGAAAAATAGAAAAAAAAACCCAAAACCCAAGACAATTAAAAAAAATGTACTACCGCAATTAATAAAAATAAGGTGTACTATCAAATATCAAAATATAACATAAATTACAATGATTAAACTTTGGGTATATATACATATGATTAATGGTATAGATTAATTGAAATACAATAAAACAGAAACATATTTATTATGAAAGTATTTTAGTTATATCTCTTTATCATTTCTAAGTGTTTAAAAATAGTTTTCTGGAGTTTAGTTTCATAAATATTAAACGAAATATTTTCTTGGCATAAAATCATAAATATGGTTCTAATATTAATCTGTGATTCATTTGTAAATATTTAATATAAATGTTTATGTATACTCTCTTTGACTAAATACTGTACATTCAGCCTTGTTTAGATAACACATTTATCTGGAGCTATATTAACTTTCAAAGTTTATTTTCCATGTTAAGATTTTTTTCCGCAATAAACATGGGGTAAGGTCTATGTCAGAAAGCAGAAAAGGTAAATGCCAAGAGTCAGATATTGGGAAAGGTATTTCTTAGTGTCTAGGCACATATGACCCTTGGTTTCTAGTCCTAAATAAACAATTTTTACTACCTCTGTTTTCTTACTGTCTCTCAAGCCATTTTCTGTGTAGTATAGTATGTTAGTTGCCTCTCTGTGTAACTGACAGTGCTAAATAAATGTCAGCTTTCATTCTTTTTTCATCACATTCCTCATCTGGAACATTACTAAAACACTTCCGGGAAGTCACCATTTATTCATAATTGGCAAGTTTATGTTTTCATAATCGGCAAGTTTATTTTGCATTTCCTCAGTTTATGAAAGAGGTTAATGTACAAAACAGGATGCACAATAGAAAATTTACTATAATCTAATAAAATAATGATGACCGTCAGAAAAATAAGTGGTTCTTAAGTCTTCTTTTCTGATATCAGAACACTTCAAAAACACTTCTCCTCCTAACAGAAAATAATATAATAAACAATAGCTAGAAGAGAGTACGCAAAGGCTGGTTTCTTCTGTCAAATACAGCATCTAGTTATTGTAAGAGCTTTGTGACACCACCCATTCAGGACATCTTAGAGTCACAACTTGATAAAAGGGTCTCAAGTTAACACTCTCAAACCTCGGGCTTAGTTCTAGTCCTCGGTGCTAGTATTGTCATTTGTCCTAAGAAAATCTTGGGCCTTACATTTGCTTATTTTTCCATTGTATCAATTAGTATTAGCTTTAACAGAACAGAAAAACTAAAATTGGCAAGACTGAGATGATAGAGAAGTTCATTTTTTATCATGTAAATATCCAGGTAAAGAACCCATTGCTGGCATTTCTTGTCAATGTTTCAGAGACTCAGCCTCCCTCTGTCTTGTCAACCTGTCACAAGTGGACTTTATCTTAAGCCCCCAGATATTTCCACTATGGATGGAATACTATGCAACAGATAGAGGAAGGCAAAAAGGGGAAACTATATTTCTTGAAGGTTCCTAGACTTCACCGCGTGATAGTTCTTCTTATAAGCCATTGGCTGAACTTAGGTACATGATTATATCTATCTTGAAGTACGTCTGAGTAATAGCCCCTTTGTCTTTTGTCCAGCTAACCATATTGAGCTCTTACTACTATAGAAGAATAAGAAAACGGATGTTGGTGGTGACACTGCCACCCTCATGTATTTAAGTACACACACCATGTCTGTTGTTCTGATTCATATTATGTTCGGTGGTCACAAATGTGCTTTAAAAAAGGTGCTTCTAATTATACAGGATCAATCGGCATATGGGTAGAGATACTTTCAAATTATTTAGTCAGCAATAAGAAGGAAACAGATCGCAACATTTTTCCTTTCGGAGTATATTGCTATTGATTAGGATATGCATTTCCTTCATATTCACCCAAATCATCGCTATATTTTCCACATTTGTGCTTTAAGGAAAAAAAAAACAAAAACACAAAAGAACAAAAAATATAGCCCTGATGCTACTCAATGTTAGAGAGAGCCAGGTGATAGTATTTTCTTGTGGAACATAAATAATTTCACAGTAAATTAACACTAGCCAAGATTGCTCTGAGACCAAGACCAGGCCAAACCAAAACAAGAGCTCCCCAAAACAATGTTCAAGCACGGATAAAAATGAAGACATTGTGTAAAGAAAAGAAGCAACCAAATGTTCTGCTCTCTCAGCTTAGCTCCTTCTTAACTTCTAGATAAAATTATTGACACCCAATCATATAATTGCCTCCTCTTTTTCTAATACACAATTCAGAGCAAAACCGTGTTTTATTGAAATCTCCCCAAGTCGTTAAGAAAAAGCTGAAACCCTGTAAGAAGCTTAAAGTAATGCACTCTTACCGAGATGCTGTAAGCCCACTCTGCCGATCCCCTGTGCTCTATTTGCTTCCCTGTTTTAGTAGACCAATCAACTCACCTTCCTTCAAGGGCAGTGCAATCTTGCTCTTTTTAACTAAGAGACATAAACAAACAGATGCTTCTTAACGTGGGTGAAATTTATCTGGGTAAACTTGTCATACCTTGAAAATGTTATAAATGGAAAGTGCATTTTAATTTAACATTTTGAGCTTATAGTGCATTTATGCAAACCTAACCCCATCTTAAGTTCAGAAAGGTAACGAGTGCATACTGTTCTTGTACCATCTTAAAGTCAAAAAATTGAAAATTGAACTATCGTTAAGTCTTGTACTTGTCATTTTGAAGACATCAGTCCATTAAATTTATTTCTTCTGATATGCCATCCGTTATATGTGTGGTTTGTTTATTTAACAGAAGTAGCTGCTGCCCAGTATTTGGAAGATATAAATAGTAGATATTTATAACTTTATTTTGGAAGTAGCTTCCTATGGACAAGGTTTTTACCTTTTCTCTTATTAAAATAAATCATGCTAATTATTGTCATTAGTTGATATAATTTAGAACGTGGTCCTATATAAAACAATTTGAGCTAGTTTAAACCAAAAGGCAATATTTATAATAAACAGTCCAATGCCTCTACCGGTGGCCATAATTCAGATTGCAAAAGTAAATTACATGAATTGGGTCACTCTTATCATCCCCAAATAAAACAGTCAAAAAACCAGAGCACTCAGAGTGACAACATTGCTTAAAAATGTAATTCACTAAAAGCCTGGCAGCTGAAACTGTCACTCACCAATCAGAGCTTTCCAGTTCCTCAAAACTTTATTAGTACCAATGACATTTTTCAAAGAGCACTACTCATATGTAACATTTCCCCTTTCTGTAAAACTTCTAAGCTCCTCTTCATTTTTTAGAAAGCAAACTTTTATTTGTACTTAGGGCTGTCCCTCCCAAATCTGCAGTTTGTTTTTTATAGAAAATAGAGCTCTCCATTTTTCTTCCACAGACGTTGTTGTCTTTTACTAGCAAACTCAGTACTGGGACCTCTGTCTTTTCTTCCTTTCTTACTTGAACTGAAATATCAGCATCTCCTGGGTTTTGCGACTGTTTGCTTTGGACCAGATGACACCATCAATTCTCCTGAGTCTCAAGATTTTGGACTCAAACTAGCATGTACATCATTGGCTCTCCTGGTTCTCATGCCTTTGGATTCAGACTGATACCACATCAGATATTGGGACTTCTCAGCTTACATAATCATGTGAGCCAGCTCCTTCTAATAAATCTGTGAGAAATCAATGAGAAAGGTTTATCATAATGAGTCAGCTCACATGAGATATATAGATGTGTGTGTGTGTGTATAAGTCTGTATCTACACACACATAAGGAAAAATTATTAAAGGAATTAGCTCACATGATGTATCCATTGATTCTGTTTCTCAGAACATCGCTGACTTACCGAACTCACTTATACTGGCACAACACTCTCACAGGTCACAGCTTTATTCCTTATGTATGGAATTTCCTTTGGCCAACTAGAAACATCTACTCAAGGAAGTTCTGTCCAACTTCCCTGATCCCCATCTTTAACAATAAGCCAATACTTATCTGACATGTTACTACTAATATCTGGACCCATCGCCTCAAGTGGGGGCATCTGATGTATAATTCATGCTTGACACACATGAGGCCAGTGAGAAGAGGTTGAAGCACTCAGAGACTACATGCTCTCTTTGCTTTTTGTCTCTGCTCCCCCAAAACTTCCCTCATTCTTTTTTATTGTGAGAGAATATTCTCAGAAAGCAATTGAAAAAGAATCTCTTCCTCCATCTGCCTCTAAGGGTCTGGGACAACTGGCCTAAGAAGCTGGGAGCAGTTCTGGAGTTGTGCAGGTTATGGGCAAATGGTGAAGAGGACGTCATGAGAGCCGCTAGATGGCGCGGTGATAGGCTGTGGCAGCGCCATTGCTTACACTGCTACCTGCCGTCAGCTGGACCACTCACAGGTGGGGTAAAATCCACCAACCAGTGCAAGGTTCCAACTATTGAGAGCTATTGAGAAAATTCAGATTTTGAGGTCTGCGGAATTGGAATACTTTTTTCACTGAAGAGAGAAAATTACAGGCTTGGATCTATTTATTAATCAACATTATAAAGCAAAATGTGAAAAATCAGAAGTTCATTTTTTTTATTAAGTCATATATATATATATCATGAATACATTTATGCCTTTGTGGGATTCAGTATGTATATTATTTGTACAAGTTGGAGTGCTTACATTCTACTAATTAGCATAGCCTTCACCTCATTTATTTAATCACAGTGTTAAGACATTTGTATTCAATACTAGATAGATTTGACTTGTACCCTTGCAATATGTTTCATAGATGAGGTCCCACTATTAACCCTCCCTCTATTGAAACAACCTCCTCCCTTCCCATTCCTCTCCCCTTCCCTCCTTCATCCTGGGCTATAGTTGTGATTCATCTCTCATATGAAAGTGTGAGTGATTATAAATTAGTTTTATAGTAGTACTGAGTACATTGGATTTTTTTTCCCATTCCTGAGATACTTTACTATGAAGAATAGTTTCCAGTTCCATCCAAGTAAACATAAAAGATGTAAAGTCTCCATCTTACTCAGAAATAAAAACAAATCAGAAGGTATCATGCTACTAGACTTCAGATTATACTATAAATCTATAGTGATCAAAACAGCATGGTACTGTTTTGATAGAGTAGATGAGGTAGATGTATAGAACAGAATTGAAGACCAAGAAGTGAACCCAAACACTTATCATCATTTGATCTTTGATAAGCCTATCAAAAATATAAATTGGGGTAATGATCCCTATTTAACAAATGGCACTGGGTGAATTGGCTGGTGACTTGTAGAAGACTAAAATTGGACCCACACTTTTCCCTCTAAAAAAAATTGACTCTCATTGGTTAAAGAACTTAAACTTAAGACATGAAACTATAGGGGAAGAGACAAGATGGCTGACTGAAACCAGCTTTCCACAGAGGCTCCCATCCAGAAGGAGAGTTAAAGGACAAAAATTCAGCAAGTAACCTGGTGGATTTGAGCTGCACTAAGAGAGAAGGTTGAAGAACGCACATCAACCCCGCTGAGGAGAGCTGCGACCACAAGGATACAAACAAAAGGTACAAAATCCATCACCAAGGGGACGGGAGTCCCCTCCCCCATGAGAATGGCTCAGAGTGCCCCACAAACAATCGGGCAGAGTTCAAAGGTCCTCCCACTACACTCCATGGGAGAGACCCTCTAAAAACTGGACCTACCTCCCCTACTAGGGTGCCACAGTGTCCTCCTGCCAGGCATAAAACTGTATATAGTCTTTACCTGGAATTCTGAGCTCCCAGCACACCCCTCCACTCACACTGAGGTCTGGGCGCCAGTCCCCCAGGAGTTCAGAGTCTTGGGTGATTTCTCGAGGGGTGTGGATGGTGCCTGAACTGCAGCTGGTCGGTGGCAGCTCCGGGGCTTGGGAGCGAAGAGAGGACAGTCAGTGAACAGCAGACGACACCAGAGTGGTGGTTCCCTGAGGCACAGTGCGAAAGCTGTCTTTTGGCGACAATACAGCCAGGCATAAAACTATGTAAAACTGTGTGTGTTCTCTGCCTGCCACCCTGGGCTCCCAGCAGTCCCCTCCGCTCTTGCTCCAGGAGTCCAGACACTTGGGTGATTGCTCAAGGGGTGTAGACAGTGCTGGGGCTGCAGCCAGTCAGTGCAGACTCTGGGGTGGGGAGCAGAGAGAGGACAGTTGGCTAGAAGGGAGCTGCACCAGAGCAGCGGTTCCCTTAGGCATAAAACAGCAGCTCACTTTTGCTAGCAGTACGGCTCACTACTGGAAATTCTGAAGCCACATCCCCTGTCTCCCTGGGCAACCAGAGACTGTGAGTATAGGATTTGCCTGAGGCAACACCAACTTGCAAACCAGGCAAAATCCCAGGGTGGGGGTGACACAGAGGTCTGCTTTACTGAACCTAAGATGCACCTGGCCCTCAGGGGATCATCAGCCTATAGACAATACAAGAGCAAAGACAAGCTGATTTGGAACTCAATTCAGCTTCTCTTCTGCAGGGGAACCGCAAAGTTGTTCTGTTCTGTTCTGTCAGTAACATTAATCAGGGGTGAGACTGGAGCTGAGTGACAACCCCCCAACCTTGCAAGCCACACCAGAGTAGTCACCATACCCCTGTGATCCAGTTCCCAGAGACCTCTTAAACTCTCTCACCCAAGACAGGTGCAGAATGAGACAATTGATTTGGACCTTTTGAACTGAACCAATCACCTGCGGACAAATCAGGTGGTGCCCTGGGTGCACAGTGCTAGGAAGGTTTGATTTTCCTTTTCCAGTTGTTTGCCCGTGGGGGGCGGGGTGACTTAATTGCTGATATTTCTCCACAGCTGAGACTTCAATCCAGAGTATCTGTTTCACTAGGGTGGAACAGAAACCAGCTGAAAACAAGACAGAACTACATAGCTCCACCACACCAGAGAGAGCCACAGTTTCTCAGGCCATAACATTGTACAGGCCCTCAACAAAGCCCCAGGGGGAAAAAATCAAAGGGAGTAAAAAAACCATGGGGCGGAATCAGTGGAAAAACTCTGGTAACACGAACAACCAGAATAGATCAACCCCCCTCCCAAGGAAAGATATGGCAGATGTAATTGAAGATCCCATTCATAAACAACTGGCTGAGATGTCAGAAATTGAATTCAGAATTTGGATTGCAGACAAGATTAATAAAGTGGAATTAGGAATTTGAGGAGAAATTCAAAAGTTGTCTCAAGAATTTAACAAATTTAAAGACAAAACCACCAAAAAATTTAGACACATTGAAGCAAGAATTTGCAGCCCTCAAAATATGAAAAATATAGTAGAATCCCTCAGCAACAGCATGGAGCAAGCAGAAGAAAGGATTTCTGACATTGAAGATAAAGCCTTTGAACACTCCCAAACTCTCAAAGAGGAAGAGAAATGGAGAGCAAAAACGGATCATTCTCTCCGAGACCTCTGGGATAATTCGAAGAAGGGTAATATCCTAATCATTGGAGTTCCTGAAACAGATGAAGTGGCCTTGCTGGGCACAGAGTCCCTTCTGCATGAAATTATGAAAGAGAATTTTCGAGACATGCTTAGAGATTCTGAAATTCAGATAGCAGACAGCTTCAGAACCCCAGCATGACTCAACCCCAAGAAGACATCCCCCAGGCATATCACAATTAACTTCACTAAGGTTAATATGAAGGAGAAAATTCTCAAAGCTGCCAGGAGAAAGAAAACCATTACCTTCAAAGGGAAAAATATTAGAATGACTGCATATCTCTGTGCTGAAACTTTTCAAGCCAAAAGAGGGTGGTCATCGACTTTTAATCTCCTAAAGCAAAATAACTTTCAACCCCAGATCTTGTATTCAGCTAAACTGAGTTTCATTTATGATGGAGAAATTAAATACTTTAAAGACATTCATATGTTGAAGAAATTTGCCATAACCAAACCAGCTCTTCAGGATACTTTCAGACCTATCCTCCATAATGACCAACCCAATCCTATACCACAAAAGTAAATTCACTCAGAAACTTTGGATCAAACTCCAATTTCCACACTGGCAAAAGAATTAAAAATGCTCCAATAAGAGGCTGAGCAAATAAATATTAGATTTAAACCTAACCATCCAAAATTTGAATTTAGCAGACATCTACAGAACATTTCATCCCAACAAAACTGAATACACATACTTCTCATCAGCTCATAGAACATACTCCAAAATCGATCACAACTTCGGTCACAAGTCTAACCTCAGTAAATTTACAGGGATAAAAATTATTTCTTGCATCTTCATGGACCACCATGGAATAAAAGTTGAACTCAGTAACAACAGGAATCTGCATACTCATACAAAAACATGGAAGTTACATAACCTTATGCTGAAAGATAGCTGGGTCAGAGATGAGAGTAAGAAGGAAATTGTCAAATTTTTAGAACAAAACGACAATGAAGACACGAATTATCAGAACCTCTGGGATACCACAAAGGCAGTCCTAAGAGGGAAATTTATAGCACTGCAAGCCTTCCTCAAGAGAATGGAAAGAATGTATTGGGACATATCAAGCAAATGGAAAAGGAAGAACATTCCAACCCCATACCCAGTAGAAGAAAAGAAATAACCAAAATTAGAGCAAAATTAAATGAAATTGAAAACAAAAGAATTATACAACAGATCAACAAAATCAAAAAGTTGGGTTTTTTGAAACAGTCAATAAAATAGATAAACCTTTGGCTAACCTAACCAGGAAAAAAAGACTAAAATCTCTAATTTCATCAATCAGAAACGACAAAGATGACATAACAACAGACTCCTCAGAAATTAAAAAAATCCTTAATGAATATTACAAGAAACTTTATTCTCAGAAATATGAAAATGTGAATGAAATTAACAAATAGTTGGAAGCACGTCACCTTCCAACACTTAGCCAGAATCAAGTGGAAATGTTGAACAGGCCCATATCAAGTTCAGAAATAGCATCAACCATACAAAATTTGCCTAAAAAGAAAAGCCCGTGACCAGATGGTTTCACGTCAGAATTCTACCAAATCTTTAAAGTGGAATTAGTACCTATATAACTTAACCTGTTCCAAATATAGAAAAAGAAGGAAGACAACCCAACACGTTCTATGAAGCAAATATCACCCTGATCCCCAAACCAGGAAAAGACCCAACAAGAAAAGAAAATTATAGACCAATATCACTAATGAATATAGATGCAAAAATATTCAACAAGGTCCAAACAAACAGAATCCAGCAATACATCAAACAAATTATACATCACGACCAAGTCGGTTTTATCCCAGGGTCTCAAGGCTGGTTCAACATACGTAAATCTATAAATATAATTCAGCACATAAACAAGTTAAAAAACAAAGACCATATGATGTTCTCAATTGATGCAGAAAAGCTTTTGATAATATCCAGCATCCCTTCGTGATCATAATGCTTAAGAAAATTGGTATAGAAGGGACATTTCTGAAACTGAAAGAGGCCATCTACAGCAAACCCATAGCCAATATCGTATTGAATGGATTTAAATTGAAATCATTTCCCTCAGATCAGGAACTAGACAAGGCTGCCCATTGTCTCCACTGTTCTTTAACATTGTAATGGAAGTTTTAGCCATGGCAATTAGGGAAGAAAAGGCGATCAAGGGTATCCATATAGGATCAGAAGAGATCAAACTTTAGCTCTTTGCAGATGATATGATCATATATCTGGAAAACACCAGGGATTCTACTACAAAACTCTTAGAAGTGATCATGGAATACAGCAGCATCTCAGGTTACAAAATCAACATTCATAAATCGGTAGCCTTTATATATACCAACAATAGTCAAGTGCAACTGAAAAAACAGTTAATGACTCTATTCCATTCCCAGTAGTGCCAAAGAAGATGAAATATTTGGGAGTTTATCTAACAAAGGATGTGAAAGATCTCTATAAAGAGAACTATGAAACTAAGAAAAGAAACAGCTGAAAATGTTAACAAATGGAAAAACATACCATGCTCATGGCTGGGAAGAATCAACATTGTTAAAATGCCCATATTACCCAAAGCAATATACAATTTTAATGCAATTCCTATTAAAGCTCCACTTAAAAAGCTTGGAAAAATAATTCTTCATTTTATATGGAATCAAAAAAACCCTCAAATAGCCAAGACATTACTCATAAATAAAAACAAAGCAGGAGGAATCATGCTACCAGGCATCTTCTGATTTCTAAGGAGCGGTGTTTTATCTACACATACTGCAATATTTCTCAGCCTCAAATTTTGCTCTGAATAATTCTTTGCAGAGAGATCTGTCTTGTGAGTTGTAAAATGCTTAATATTATATGCACACACAAAAATCACACATGTATATGCATACACACACATATATATACACAACACACATATGATACCTATATATTATTATATATGTATAATTGAACCAGGAATGATCAGATCAATACTATACATCTTAAAATGCTGGGTGTTGCTTCTTTTTTTCATTCTTTATTGTCTGGTTCAGGGTTGTCAAATGATACCAGTTAGGAAAAGTGCACAGCAAAATAATATTCACAAGGATTTCCTGGAAATGGACATCAAATCCCTTCACCATAAAAATATGATCCCTTAAAAATGACTTTCAGAGTAATCTCAACAGAGTGGCCATTATTATAATGAGTGAGGCTGGGCAGAACCATCTACAGCCCCATTCTCCCCCTGTGACAAATACAAGCCCTATACTTAGAACCAGCTTTTATTGTTGAATTGAAATTTGCAAGCACTCTCATCATGTCCAACTGGTTGCAGAACGCAGCTGCTATAATTGACTGAACAGGTTTCATAAGGTTGTAGTGGGTAAGACCAGCGCTGAACCACCAAACAGACATCATTGGCTTTTTTGTATAAATATTAGATTTTAGACTGTGTTTTGGCACTTCATTTCTCCAACCCTTGTGCCAAATGCTTGTAATTGCCAAAAGTAATCCATTTTTTATCATATGTAACAACATGGTATAGAAGCTTCAAGACTATTTCTCTTCTAATGCTCATTTAATTCATACAGAGCCCTTCTATCCAGCCTCTTTACCTTGCTGACTTCTTTCAAATGGTCTAATCATATTGGAATAGTAGCATCAGACCTTGCTGCTAATTCACAAATGGGTGGGATGGGTTCACTTCCACTACAGAACCTGGGACACCACAAAGGCATTTTTAAGAGGGAAATTTATAGCATTACAAGCCTTCCTCAAGAGAACAGAAAGAGAGGAAGTTAACAATTTACTGGGACATCTCAAGCAACTGGAAAAGGAAGAACATTCCACCCCCAACCCAGTTGAAGAAAAGAAATAACCAAATTTAGAGCAGAATTAAATGAAATTGAAAACAAAAGAATAATACAACAGATCAATAAATCAAAAAGCTGGTTTTTCAAAAAGGTCAATAAAATAGATAAATGATTGGCCAACCTAATCAGGAAAAAAAGAGTAAAATCTCTAATCGCATCCATCAGAAACGACAAAGACAAAACGACAGACTCCTCAGAAATCCAAAAAATCGTTAATGAATATTGAAAAGACTTTATTTTAAGAAATATAAAAATCTGAAGGAAATTAACAAATTGTTGGAAGCACGTCACCTTCCAAGACTTAGCCGTAATCAAGTGGAAATTTTGAACAGGCCCATATCAAGTTCAGAAATAGAATCAACCATACAAAACCTCCCTAAAAAGAAAGCTTGGGACCAGATGGTTTCACGTCAGAATTCTACCAAAACTTTAAAGAGGAATTAGTAACCATATTACTCAACCTGTTCCAAATATGGAAAAAGAAGGAAGACAACCCAACACGTTCTATGAAGCAAATATCACTCTGATCCCCAAACCAGGAAAAGACCCAACAAGAAAAGAAAATTATAGACCAATATCACTAATGAATATAGATGCAAAAATATTCAACAAGGTCCGAACAAACAGAATCCAGCAATACATCAAACAAATTATACATCACGACCAAGTCGGTTTTATCCCAGGGTCTCAAGGCTGGTTCAATATACGTAAATCTATAAATATAATTCGGCACATAAATTAAAAAACAAAGACCATATGATTCTCTCAATCGATGCAGAAAAAGCTTTTGATAATATCCAGCATCCCATCATGATGAGAACACTTAAGAAAGTCATTATAAAAGGGACATTTCTTAAACTGATAGAGACCATCTACAGCAAACCCACAGCCAATATCATACTGAATGGAGTTAAATTGGAATCATTTCCACTCAGATCAGGAACGAGACAAGGCTGCCCATTATCTCCATTGCCTTTTAATATGGTAATGGAAGTTTTAGCCACCACAAAGAGGGAAGAAAAGGTGATCAAGGGTATCCATATAGGGTCAGAAGAGATCAAACTTTCGCTCTTTGCAGATGATAAGATTGTATATCTGAAAAACACTAGGGACTCTACTACAAAACTCTTAGAAGTGATCAAGGAATACAACAGCGTCTCAGGTTACAAAATCAACATTTATAAATTGGTAGCCTTTATATATACCAACAATAGTCAAGTTGAAAAAACAGTTAAGGACTCTATCCCATTCACAGTAGTGCCAAAGAAGATGAAATATTTGGGAATTTATCTAACAAATGACGTGAAAGATCTTTATAAAGAGAACTATGAAACTCTAAGAAAAGAAATAGCTGAAAATGTTAACAAATGAAAAAACATACCATGCTCATGGCTGGGAAGAATCAACATTGTTAAAATGTCCATACTACCCAAAGCAACAGATAATTTCAACACAATCCCTATTAAAGCTCCACTGTCATACTTTAAAGATCTTGAAAAAACAATACTTCGTTTTATATGGAATCAGAAAAAACCTTGAATAGCCAAGACATTACTCAGAAATAAAAACAAAGCAGGAGGAATTATGCTACCAGACCTCAGACTATACTACAAATCGATACTGATCAAAACAGCATGGTATCGACACAAAAACAGAGAAGTAGATGTCTGGAATAGTATGGAGAACCAAGAGATGAATCCAGCTACTTGCCATTATTTAAACTTTGACAAGACAATTAAAAACATTCAGTGGGGAAAAGATTCCCTGTTTAACAAATGGTGCTGGGTGAACTGGCTGGCAACCTGCAGAAGACTTAAACTGGATCCACACATTTCACCATTAATTAAGATAGACTCTCACTGGATTAAAGATTTAAACTTAAGACATGAAACTATAAAAATACTAGAGGAGAGTGCAGGGAAAATCCTTGAAGAAATCGGTATGGGTGAGTATTTTATGAGGAGGAGCCCCCGGGCAATTGTAGCAGCTTCAAAAATACACTACTGGGACTTGATCAAACTAAAAAACTTCTGCACAGCCAAGAACACAGTAAGTAAAGCAAGCATACACCCCTCAGAATGGGAGAAGATATTTGCAGGTTATGTCTCCGACAAAGGTTTAATAACCAGAATCCACAGAGAACTCAAATGCATTAGCAAGAAAAGAACAAGGGATCCCATCACAGGCTGGGCAAGGGATTTGAAGAGAAACTTCTCTGAAGAAGACAGGTGCATGGCCTTCAGACATATGCAATAATGCTTATCATCTTTAATCATCAGAGAAATGTAAATCAAAACTACTTTGAGATATCATCTAACTCCAGTGAGACTAGCCTATATCACAAAATCCCAAGACCAGAGATGTTGGCACGGATGTGGAGAAAAGGGAATACTTTTGCACTGCTGGTGGGAATGCAAATTAATACATTCCTTTTGGAAAGAGATATGGAGAACACTTAGAGATCTAAAAATAGATCTGCCATTCAATCCTGTAATCCCTGTACTGGGCATATACCCAGAAGACCAAAAATCACATCATAACAAAGATATTTGTACCAGAATGTTTATTGCAGCCCAATTCATAATTGCTAAGTCATGGAAAAAGCCCAAGTGCCCATGGATCCACGAATGGATTAATAAATTGTGGTATATGTACACCATGGAATATTATGCAGCCTTAAAGAAAGATGGAGACTCTACCTGTTTCATGTTTACATGGATGGAGCTGGAACTTATTCTTCTTGGTAAAGTATCTCAATAATGGAAGAAAAAGTACCCCATGTACTCAGCCCTACTATGAAACTAATTTAGGGTTTTCACATGAAAGCTATAACCCAGTTACAACCTAAGAATAGGGGGAAGGAGAAAAGGGAAGTGAGGGAGGGGGGAAGTGAGTAGAGGGAAGGGGATTGGTGGGATTACACCAGCAGTGCATCTTACCAGGGTATATGTGAAACTTGGTAAATGTGAAATGTAAGTGTCTTGGCACAGTAAGTGAGAGAATGCCAGAAAGGCTATGTTAACCAGTGTGATGAAAGTGTGTCAAACAGTCTGTGAAGCTAGTGAATGATGCCCCATGATTATATCAATGTACACAGCTATGATTTAATAATAAAAAAAGAAACTATAAAAATTCATGGAGAGAGTCCAGCGGAAACACTTGAAAATATTGGCCTGGGAGAATACTTTATGAGGAGGACCCCCAAGGCAATTGAAGCAACATCAAAAATACATTACTGGGATCTGATCAAACTAAAAAGCTTCTGCACTGCCAAGAACACAGTAAGCAAAGCAACTAGACAGCCCTCAGAATGGGAGAGGATTTTTGCAAGTTATATTTCTGACACAGGTCGAATAACCAGAATCCACAGAGAACTCAAGCTTATTAATAAGAAAAGAATCAGTGATCCCATTTCGTTGTGGGCGAGAGACATGAACAGAAGCTTCTCTAAAGAAGACAGGTGCATTGTCTACAGACACATGAAAAAATGCTCATCTTATTTAATCATCAGAGAAATGCAAACCAAAACCTCTCTGAGATATCATCTAACTCCAGTAAGAGTAGCCCACATCACAAAATCCCAAAACTATAGATTTTGGCATGGATGTGGAGAAAAAGGAACACTTCTGCACTGCTGGTGGGAATGCAAGATAGTATGTTCCTTTTGGAAAAAAGTTTGCAGAACACTCAGGGATCTAAATGTAGACCTGCTGTTTGATCCTGCCATCCCTCTACTACGTGTATAACCAAAATACCAAAAATCAATTAGCAACAAAGATATATGCATCAGATTGTCCATTGTAGCTCAATTCATAATTGCCAAGACATGGAAGAACTCCAAGTGCCATCGACCCATAAATGGATCAATAAATTTTGGTATATGTATTCCATGGATATCAGAAGTACTTGAAGACAGCATTTAAAGAGAAATCCTTATTATCTGCTGCCTGTAGTTATAAACAGCTAAAGATCAGGCAAGGAACTTAATTTTACAAGTGGCAAAAGTTCAAAGAAGGCCAAATTCTAAGCCTTAATAATTCTCTTCTGCTAATTTCAGAGGCTTCACAGAGAAGTGTGACTGATAGACTTTGAATGAGGATAAATCTCTGTTGAGATTATTCTACAGGCTCATTTTAGAATTTTGAATTCTCAAGTTCTCCTGGATCCTCTCAGCCTGCATTCTTAATTTTTTACATTTCCAATTTCTATTAATTTCCATTGTAATGAAAGAAATTATACTTGATTACATAATATGTATTTGATTTAGCAGCTAGATTTCTCTTTTTTACTTCTTTGTTTTCTTGAAAACTTAGTCATGCTAATATTTAAAAATGTCTAAGTATTTGTTAACTTCATGGCTAATTTTTCTGACGGTCTGTTTCTGTTGTCTATTTATTTTCTTTTGCATTCTGATCCTTTTGTGACTGTTAATTTGTGATTAAATGCTTGACATTATGTATGAAAAACTGTTGGGATAATTTCGATCAAGAGATCAGGGAGAAGGATTTACAAAGCCAAAAGATAGCCTTTATGAAAACATATTAAAGAGGTTTTTGTAAAGATATCCCTTATAACAATGAATAAAGAAATCTGGCTGTGGACAACGTGGATGTTGGGTTCTAAAGGAAATCACTAGACATGTAAACTAGTCATTGAGGGGGATGGAAAGAACTATTGAAAGTAAATTATTGCAAAAAATAAAATAGTAATCTTGTGGTTTGTGAGAGAAGTGAGTAGCTGATAACTACAGTTCTGTGAAGACTTTGTAGGGCACTTCCATACCAAAAAAAGTTGGGCCTGTGCAGAAAGTGACATGACAAATTTCAACTCAACAATACAAGCAGGCTCTAAGTATAGGGCAAGGTTGTTTGTCACAGGGGGAGAATGGGGCTGTAGATGGTTCTGCCCAGCCTCACTCATTATAATAATGGCCACTCTGTTGAGATTACTCTGAAAGTCATTTTTAAGGGATCATATTTTTATGGTGAAGGGATTTGATGTCCATTTCCAGGAAATCCTTGTGAATATTATTTTGCTGTGCACTTTTCCTAACTGGTATCATTTGACAACCCTGAACCAGACAATAAAGAATGAAAAAAAGAAGCAACACCCAGCATTTTAAGATGTATAGTATTGATCTGATCATTCCTGGTTCAATTATACATATATAATAATATATAGGTATCATATGTGTGTTGTGTATATATATGTGTGTGTATGCATATGCATGTGTGATTTTTGTGTGTGCATATAATATTAAGCATTTTACAACTCACAAGACAGATCTCTCTGCAAAGAATTATTCAGAGCAAAATTTGAGGCTGAGAAATATTGCAGTATGTGTAGATAAAACACCGCTCCTTAGAAATCAGAAGATGCCTGGTAGCATGATTCCTCCTGCTTTGTTTTTATTTATGAGTAATGTCTTGGCTATTTGAGGGTTTTTTTGATTCCATATAAAATGAAGAATTATTTTTCCAAGCTTTTTAAGTGGAGCTTTAATAGGAATTGCATTAAAATTGTATATTGCTTTGGGTAATATGGGCATTTTAACAATGTTGATTCTTCCCAGCCATGAGCATGGTATGTTTTTCCATTTGTTAACATTTTCAGCTGTTTCTTTTCTTAGTTTCATAGTTCTCTTTATAGAGATCTTTCACATCCTTTGTTAGATAAACTCCCAAATATTTCATCTTCTTTGGCACTACTGGGAATGGAATAGAGTCATTAACTGTTTTTTCAGTTGCACTTGACTATTGTTGGTATATATAAAGGCTACCGATTTATGAATGTTGATTTTGTAACCTGAGATGCTGCTGTATTCCATGATCACTTCTAAGAGTTTTGTAGTAGAATCCCTGGTGTTTTCCAGATATATGATCATATCATCTGCAAAGAGCTAAAGTTTGATCTCTTCTGATCCTATATGGATACCCTTGATCGCCTTTTCTTCCCTAATTGCCATGGCTAAAACTTCCATTACAATGTTAAAGAACAGTGGAGACAATGGGCAGCCTTGTCTAGTTCCTGATCTGAGGGAAATGATTTCAATTTAAATCCATTCAATACGATATTGGCTATGGGTTTGCTGTAGATGGCCTCTTTCAGTTTCAGAAATGTCCCTTCTATACCAATTTTCTTAAGCATTATGATCACGAAGGGATGCTGGATATTATCAAAAGCTTTTTCTGCATCAATTGAGAACATCATATGGTCTTTGTTTTTTAACTTGTTTATGTGCTGAATTATATTTATAGATTTACGTATGTTGAACCAGCCTTGAGACCCTGGGATAAAACCGACTTGGTCGTGATGTATAATTTGTTTGATGTATTGCTGGATTCTGTTTGTTTGGACCTTGTTGAATATTTTTGCATCTATATTCATTAGTGATATTGGTCTATAATTTTCTTTTCTTGTTGGGTCTTTTCCTGGTTTGGGGATCAGGGTGATATTTGCTTCATAGAACGTGTTGGGTTGTCTTCCTTCTTTTTCTATATTTGGAACAGGTTAAGTTATATAGGTACTAATTCCACTTTAAAGATTTGGTAGAATTCTGACGTGAAACCATCTGGTCACGGGCTTTTCTTTTTAGGCAAATTTTGTATGGTTGATGCTATTTCTGAACTTGATATGGGCCTGTTCAACATTTCCACTTGATTCTGGCTAAGTGTTGGAAGGTGACGTGCTTCCAACTATTTGTTAATTTCATTCACATTTTCATATTTCTGAGAATAAAGTTTCTTGTAATATTCATTAAGGATTTTTTTAATTTCTGAGGAGTCTGTTGTTATGTCATCTTTGTCGTTTCTGATTGATGAAATTAGAGATTTTAGTCTTTTTTTCCTGGTTAGGTTAGCCAAAGGTTTATCTATTTTATTGACTGTTTCAAAAAACCCAACTTTTTGATTTTGTTGATCTGTTGTATAATTCTTTTGTTTTCAATTTCATTTAATTTTGCTCTAATTTTGGTTATTTCTTTTCTTCTACTGGGTATGGGGTTGGAATGTTCTTCCTTTTCCATTTGCTTGATATGTCCCAATACATTCTTTCCATTCTCTTGAGGAAGGCTTGCAGTGCTATAAATTTCCCTCTTAGGACTGCCTTTGTGGTATCCCAGAGGTTCTGATAATTCGTGTCTTCATTGTCGTTTTGTTCTAAAAATTTGACAATTTCCTTCTTACTCTCATCTCTGACCCAGCTATCTTTCAGCATAAGGTTATGTAACTTCCATGTTTTTGTATGAGTATGCAGATTCCTGTTGTTACTGAGTTCAACTTTTATTCCATGGTGGTCCATGAAGATGCAAGAAATAATTTTTATCCCTGTAAATTTACTGAGGTTAGACTTGTGACCGAAGTTGTGATCGATTTTGGAGTATGTTCTATGAGCTGATGAGAAGTATGTGTATTCAGTTTTGTTGGGATGAAATGTTCTGTAGATGTCTGCTAAATTCAAATTTTGGATGGTTAGGTTTAAATCTAATATTTATTTGCTCAGCCTTTTATTGGAGGATCTATCCAACACTGCCAAAGGAGTGGTGAAATCTCTGAGTATTATAGAGCTGGAGGAAATCAAGTTGCTCATGTCTGTTAGAGTTTCTCTATAAATTGAGGCACATTCTGGTTGTGTGCGTAAATATTAATACTTGAAATCTCATCATACTGAGTATTACCATTAACAAATATGATGTGAGCATTTTCATCCCTTCTTACTTTTGTTGGTTTATTGCCTATTGTGTCTCCAAATAGAATTGCAACACCTGCTTTTTTCTGATTACCATTTGCCTAAAATATGCATGACCATCCTTTCACCCTTAGTCTATATTTATCTTTTAAGGTAAGATGTGACTATTGTATGCAGTGAATATCTGGACTGAGTTTTTGTATCCTGTCAGGTAACCTATGCCTCTTTAGAGGACATTTTAAGCCATTCACATTAATGGAGAATATTGATAAGTCTGGTAAAATTTTGGGTATTGAGTTTTTTAAAAGTCCATTGGACATTTTTAATCCTTTTGCCATTGTGAAAGTTGAAGTTTTATCAAAAGTTTCTGAGTGAGTTTCCTTTTGTGGTAGAGGATTGGGGTGGTCATTATGGAGGATCGGTCTGAGAATGTCCGGAAGAACTGGGTTGGTTATGACAAATTTGTTCAATATACGAATGTTGTTAATGTATTTAATTTCTCCATCATAAATGAAACTCAGTTTAGCTGGATACAGGACCGGGGTTAAAAGTTATTTTGTTTTAGGAGATTAAAATTCGATGACCACCCTCTTCTGGCTTGAAATGTTTCAGCAGAGAGGTCTGAAGTCATTCTAATATTCTTCCCTTTGTAAGTAATGGATTTGCTATGTCTGTCTGTTTTTGGAATTTTCTCCTTTATATTATCTTTAGTGAAGTTAATTATGATATGCCTGGGGGATGTCTTATTCAGATTGAGTCGTGCTAGGGTTCTGAAACTGTCTGCTATCTGAATTTTAGAATCTCTTGGCATGTCTGGGAAATTCTTTTTCATAATTTCATGGAGAATGGCCTCAGTGCCTTGCGAGGCCACTTCATCACTTTCAGGGATTCCAATGAGGTGGATATTAGCCTTCTTCAATTTATCCCAGAGCCTTCTGAGAGAATGATCCATATTTGTTCTCCATTTCTTGTCCTCTTTGAGTCTTTGAGAGCATTCAAAAGCTTTGTCTTCAATGTCAGAAATCTTTTCTTCTGCCTGCTCCACTCTGTTAGTGAGGGATTCTACTGTATTTTTCAGATATTTGAGGGCTGCAAATTCTTGCTTCATTGCCTCAACATCTTTGCTGATATTGTCTTTAAAATCATTAAATTCTTGAGACAACTTTTGAATTTCTCCTCAAATTTCTAATTCTGATTTTTGAATTGCTCTTTGAATTTGTAATTCCAAATTTTGCTTCATTCTATTAATCTTGTTTGCAGTCCAGATTCTGAATTCAATTTCTGACATCTCAGCCAGCTGTTTGTGAATTGGATCTTCAGTTACATCTGCCATATCTTTCCTTGGGTGTGTTGATCTATTCTGGTTGTTCATGTTACCAGAGTTTTTCTGTTGATTCTGCCCCATGATTATTTTACACCATTTGACTTTTCCCCTGGAGCTTTGTCAAGGACCTGAACAGTGCTACAGCCTGAGAAACTGGGGACCTATTTGGTGTGGTGGGGCTAAGTGGTTCTGTCTTGTTTTCAGTTGGTCTCTGTCCAACCCTAGTGAATTGGTGCAGCTCTGATCCACCAGGTTACTTGCTAAATTTCTGTCCTTTAACTCTCCTTCTGGATGAGAGCCTCTGTAGAAAGCTGGCTTCAGTCAGCCATCTTGTCTCCACCTCTGAAAATAGTTTCTTTGGAGTTGAAGCTTGTCTCAGCAGGGAAGATGAGCAATTATCTATCTCATCTCTCAGCTCAGCTCCTCTCCTGTAGTTTTGGTGTGTTCCTTCTAGTACTTATCTCTCCCTCAAGACTGGGACTTCTATTGAAAGCTGGCTCCAATCAGCCATCATCCCCCGTACCCCCTTGTTCTAATTGAATGTGAAAATTGGAGTTAGGGAAAATAACCAACCCAAGGATTTAGCAAAATACCAAACTCATTGAGACCAAATGAGCAAATAAACAGATAAAAAGGCTACCAGACACACAAGCCCACAGATGCATGGACAATCAGAAACACATAGACATACAGACAACAACAAAAAGCCGACTACAATAAAAATAATGATAATTGTAAAATAATTGAAAGAAAGGTAAAAAACAAACAAGCAAAATGAACAAACAAACAGAAAAACCTCTAAAAATCTTATATAAGCACTCTCAGAATCCATAAGAAGGGAAGAAGAGGAAGAGAAAAGGGAAAAAGGAAAGAAAATGTGGCATTCATAAAAAAGTTAAAAAAGAAGAAAGAAAAAATTAAAAATAGAAAAAATAAAATATATATGTAAATAATTTTGAAAATAAACAATAGCTTCCAAGAAAATGATGTGGAAAATAAAAAAAGGGCACCAACCACAAAAATATTATTCTCGTATATATGTAGAAATATACATTTATATGTATGATGGAGCGATCAACTTTCATAGGAATATATTTATAATGCAATATACTATATGGGCAACAGGTTGTGCTGTGAGTGGTACCCAGGCTTATACCTGGTTCACAGTTTACACTGTTACCATGGTAAACACCCTACCTGGCCGATCGCCATTTTGGAGTTTCTGTAAAAGTTTATTGTCTAATTATTGTCCAACATCAGCTGCTCTGTTCCAGACAGCACTCCTATCTGACCTCTCAACTTGGTGCAGGAGTCCACACTTCACAAATATTTCCACTCTGCTCTCACATTCTCCTGTCAATTGGCAACTGCAATCAGCTGTGGGGGAAGGTGCTGGCTGCCGCCGGTTTTAGCTGCTGCCAGCTCCTGCGGCTGCAGCACACAGAGACCTTATCCTTAGTTTTTGTGGCTCAGAGTCTCACTTTTGAATGTGGACTTTTGAGTCTAGCCACCCGCCAGTTCACTGTACAGCCTGAACTGCCAGCCCACACCAATATTCCCCACCAGGAATGGTCCAGTCTATTTAATCAGTCCTGTTGTTCTTGGGGAAGGTGTCTGCCATTTCAGACAATTCAAAATGTGTTTCCTGGGCAGGAATCCCTTCCCTTCAATTTTCCATTGGGTTTCTTAGCCCCTTGTGGCTCTGAGCAGGACCCCTTTCCAGGCACAAAACTCAGATCAGGAATAAATTTTCAGCAATTGGGGTTTGCAAGGAATTACAAGTTGCTGTCCTCCATGAGGGAGGGGACTGCCGGCCAGCAAAGCCAAGCAGGGAAAATCTCTACAACAGAGTCTGTGGTTTTAAATTATACCTCATATACAGCAATCCGCCAATTCGCTGTGCATCTCCAGCTGTCTGCCCACACCAACAATCCACGTGGGGAAAAGTACCAGACACCCCTTCTTCTCACCTGACTTGGGAGAGGTGAGCTACACATCCGTCCTGTCCGCCATCATGGTCCGCTGGTTATTTCTTTTCTTCTACTGGGTTTGGGGTTGGAATGGTCTTCCTTTTCTTGTTGCTTGAGATGTCCCATTAAGTTGTTAACTTCCTTTCTTTCCATTCTCTTGAGGAAGGCTTGCAGTGCTATAAATTTCCCTCTTAGGACTGCTTTGCGGTATCCCGGAGGTTCTGATAATTCATGTCTTCATTGTCATTTTGTTCCAGAAATTTGGCAATTTCCTTCTTAATCTCATCTATGACCCAGCTATCATTCAGCATAAGGTTATTTAACTTCCATGTTTTTGTATGAGTATACAGATTCATGTTGTTCAACTTTTATTACATGGTGGATTAAAGATTTAAACTTAAGACATGAAACTATAAAAATACTAGAAGAGAGTGCAGGGAAAACCCTTGAAGAAATTGGGTTGGGCGAGTTTTTTATGAGAAGGACCCCCCGGGCAACTGAAGCAGCTTCAAAAATACACTATTGGAACTTGATCAAACTAAAAAGCTTCTGCACTGCCAAGAACACAGTAAGTAAAGCAAGCATACACCCCCTCAGAATGGGAGAAGATATTTGCAGGTTATGTCTCCAACAAAGGTTTAATAACCAGAATCCAAAGAGAACTCAAACATATAAGCAAGAAAAGAACAAGTGATCCCATCACAGCCTGGGCAAGGGACTTGAAGAGAAACTTCTCTGAAGAAGACAGGTGCATGACCTACAAACATGAAAAAATGCTCATCATCTTTAATCATCAGAGAAATGCAAATCAAAACTACTTTGAGATATCATCTAACTCCAGTAAGATCAGCCCATATCACAAAATATCAAGACCAGAGATGTTGGCGTGGATGTGGAGAAAAGGGAACACTTCTACACTGCTGGTGGGAATGCAAATTAATACATTCCTTTTGGAAAGATGTTTGGAGAACACTTAGAGATCTAAAAATAGATCTGCCATTCAATCCTATAATTTCTCTACTAGGTATATACCCAGAAGACCAAAAACCACATTATAAAAAAGATATTTTTACCAAAATGTTTATTGCAACCCAATTCATAATTGTTAAGTCATGGAAGAAGCCCAAGTACCCATTGATCCACGAATGGATTAATAAATTGTGGTATATGTACACAATGGAATATTATGCAGCCTTAAAGAAACATGGATCACACCTGTGGTGCATATTACAGGGGTATTTGCAAAACTTGGTAAATGTAGAATGTAAATGTTTTGGCACAGTAACTGAGATAACGCCGGAAAGGCTATGTTAACCACTGTGATAAAAATGTGTCAAATGGTTAAAAAAAAAAAAAAAAAGAAACATGGAGACTTTACCTCTTTCATGTTTACATGGATGGAGCTGGAACATATTCTTCTTAGTAAAGTATCTCAAGAATGGAAGAAAAGGTATACAATGTACTCAGCCCTACTATGAAACTAATTTATGGCTTTCGTATGAAAGCTATAACCCAGTTATAACCTAAGAATATGGGGAAGGGGGAGAGGGTGGGGAGGGAGGGGGAGGATGGGTGGAGGAGGGTGATTGGTGGGATTACACCTATGGTGCATCTTACAATGGTACATGTGAAACTTAGTAAATGTAGAATATAAATGTCTTTTTTTTTGTAGAGACAGAGTTTCACTTTATTGCCCTCGGTAGAGTGCCGTGGCATCACACACCTCACAGCAACCTCCAAATCCTGGGCTTAGGCGATTCTCCTGCCTCAGCTTCCCGAGTAGCTGGGACTACAGGCACGCCACAACACCTGGCTATTTTTTTTTTTTTGCAGTTTGGCCAGAGCTGTGTTTGAACCTGCCACCCTCAGTATATGGGGCCAGTGCCCTGCTCACTGAGCCACAGGTGCTGCCCAGAATATAAATGTCTTAACACAATAACTAAGAAAATGCTAGGAAGGCTATGTTAACCAGTGTGATGAAAATATATCAAATGGTCTATAAAACCAGCGTATGGTACTCCATGATGGCATTAATTTACAGAGCTATGATTTAATAATAAAAAAAGAAAATAAAGAAATCAGAAGATGCTGTTCCTTTCTTGTTATAATTTCAATGGCTATGTCAGACAACAAATGCTAATTGAGTGCCTACAGAGTAACATATGTGGTCCTTTATAAAGAGCCAGTACTAGTGCTACCCTAGTTAAAATAGTAATTCTACTTAAATCAAGACAGGTTGATTCCATCTTCCAGAACATTTCGGTAATAATTAAACACATCTATGATTAATTTTATTTTGATAGTCCCTCTCAGAAGAGTGAAATGAAATACTTGTAAAAGTATTTGCAAATGTGGTGATAGGATGATCAACTCATCCCAGTTTCATGAGAACATTCCCAGTTTTAGCACCGAAAACTTCACATCTAGGGAAATGCTGTCCTAGACAAATTGGGACAGTTGGTCAACCTACTGGAGATAGTGGTAACAAAGACTGATAAAGCTCCTACCTTTAAGGCTTTGCCTTTAAATTTTCCAAACAGACAACAAAATATTAATAAATGTATAATACACTTGGTTGCAAGTACAGATAAGTGATTTGTGTAGTGAAATCCAGGATGACTCAAGATTTTGGTTGTAGCACTGGGAAGTGTGATTTTGTCTAAGATTACAGTGAAAAAACAAATAATTACATTTTGATTAAATGTCAAAACCAATGCCTCAGATCAGCCTCAATAATGAAAGAAGTTGGTTAGAAAGTACAAAGGTCCTTCATTCTGTGTTCAGCTATGTGACCCTGAATAAGTCACTTAACTTTCTGAGTCAGAATTTCTTCATCTGTATTCTAAGAATGAGGGGTAATTTACTCTACATATTTAATCTTTGAAGTTCTTTCTCATTCTAAAATTCTAAAATATGACCTTCTCAATCAAGATTTAAATCTTTCCTATTTTGACTTCTGATGTAATAAACATCTCACCTATTTCTGTCCAGTTGTTCCTCAAGCAGTTAAGATGTAGAAAATGACTGGGCTTTTGCTTTTTGAGTAGTGTGTTTTGTTGTTCACTAGAATTTATACGGTAAATAGAAATTTATTGCTGTGTCACATTTTACTTGCTGGAAATGGATATCAGCTAATAATGCTCACAGCATGATGTGTTTGCACAGAAGAGGCTGCCTTCTGCATGGAGCTGATGAGGGATTGGGAACAAGTTCATTTCTTCCTTTTGACTTCTTAAAATGACTTTCCACTTGTCAGGCAATTATTTAAAAAGCAAAGTAAAGTTTATAGTTGTATATCCCTTGTGGCATATGTAGAGGGGACAAAGAGTGTCTCAGTGTGGGGATATTTAAAGCCATTTTATATTATAGTGATCATAAGCAATTCTCTCCCCAGCGACTGCTCTTTCCAGGGTTCTTTTCACAATCCAGACTTATTAAACCCATGAGCTTTAGAAACCAATAATCTAGATTGGAAACCAGCTTAGTTACTTACTCATTATGACACTGTAGACAGGGCAATTACTCTCTTTTAGAAAACAGAGATAATATTTCCCATGTAACATCATTTGAAGCTTAAGTGTGATAATACAGATGAAGTGCTGAGGGCAATACTTGAAACATGCTAACTGTCCAATAAATGTTTGCTGGAACCAAGATTATTATTATTATTTTTTGTTTGTTTGTTTTTGCAGTTTTCAGCCAGGAACCCACCACCTTTGTTATATGGGGCTTGCGCCCTACTCCTTTGAGCCACAGGTGCCACCCTTCTTTCTTTCTTTCTTTTTTTTTGGAACCAAGATTATTTTAAAATCTAAAACTAATTCTTGGGACAAGTTAATAACAAAGTGGCTTCCCATTTGTCACTAGTGAGCAATCTTTTAATATACCTAAGCCAGTTTTGTCAATTAAGACAGATATTTATAATGTGGTATATTTCATGGGATAAGTTTAGACCTTGGATTTCATCTATTTGAGATAAAATCTGACTTTTCTACGTGTGCATAGATGCACATATGAAGTAATTATTTTTAGTTAGTAATAATTACACATCGAGCAATTAAATGGATGCTAGAACCATTAAAAATGGAAACATTACATGTGGATTTAACCTAAATAGTTGACCTAAAATTAGAAATAGGGTTTAATAATTTTTAAGAAAAAATATTAGTGATGTCATAGAATATAAGTAAAAAAATAATTTTTGTTGATTTTTTAATTATAGCAATACAACAATTGTTCTTAAAAACAAAATTATTTTTACACAGAAGATAGCAGTTTATTTTGAAAAGATTATAGTTTTCAAAACCCAAACTCAAAATCAACACCTTGAAGTTTGCGAGTTTTGCCTTATCTAAGGTTGAAAATGTTTGCTTTATAGATTAAAAATCATGATTAGATAAACACAAATCAAATAACCCATAACAATTATTTTACTGTACAGAGTAAAATGCACATAACCTGGTTTATATTTTATTTTGATTATAGGTTAGATAAAGAACAATGTGATATTTTAAAAGTTTAATATCTAGTTTTTCTTTTTGGGGAGGTTTAGTTCCCTATTACCAAATGGCATCATCTTGAGCAGGGGTAGAGAACTTCTTCATGTTGGAGGCTGCATTAAATTAGCTGTAATCAAATAAGGTCACATTTAAGAAACTTCAATTAGATGTACTTAAAATCATACATTATTTTGTAAAATCCAACTAGCATATACTTAATGATTTTAAAAAAATGAAAATGACAATAGACACTTTGTAAGTTGACCACCCAAAGGTTTGTAACGTACTGATCAATATATGGAGGTGGTCAACCCATGAACTGGGCCTTCTGTACTGATTCATATGAGGTGCATGTCCAGTCTGTGAAAGTTTGGTCAACTTAATAAGATGGTCAGTGTAAGGAGGTGGTCAGCTATGTATTTGTTAATTTGAAATTAACTAACTTTTTAATAATTCTGTTGTGCCTGCTTTTTTGGAAAGCATTTGAATGTTTAGCTGTTGCACTGTGGTCTGCAGTTTCAGTTGATCTTTTTGGTATCAGTCATCAGTCTTGATTTGGGATAGGTAGGAAGAATACACATGTGCAGCGTTAGTGGTTGAAAAGCAAAAAAGCAGTTTCAGGCATTTTGTGAAAAACCTGAGTATTCTAGTGCATTTATCCATGCTTTAATTGGATCTTTCTTAGCAAGAAACAATGACTTTGAAATGTCATCTGCAGAAAAATCAATTTCATCTGCAGTTCTTCAGGTGCCTTAGTGATATAACTAGGTGAGGCTGAAATGCTAATTTGAGTGTGATGTCATGATTCTCAAAGTCAGTGAACCTTTCATTGTATCCCCCAATCAGTGGGTCTATAATGGTTGCAAATTCTTCAAATGATTTACATATATCATCCTACTCATTAACTTTGATAACTGGGGTAAGTGTTTATCCAAAATTTCCTTTCAAAGAATTATTCTGGAAAAAAATAGATTTCTTTTAAATGCTTGGATTTTAGGCCACTTATCATATCTGGACTTAATTTTATCTTGCAATGAAATTTTCAAGTCATTTTGATTCAACATAATATCACACAGAATGCTGCATTTCTATAGAAATCATCTTTAATAATTTACATTGCTGATTCTGTTCTTCATAACATTTCACCATCTGTTCTTGCAGAGATAAAATTTTGGGTAACACCTGCCCCTATGATACCTGCCACACTTTGGAATGATAAGGCCAATAGAATGATATGGTGAATACATACTGAATGCCTCATCGTTCAACGTTAGCATGTTACAAAACTGATCACGCAATGTTGCATGTGCAGGAAGATATTTAAGAATACTTACAACTTCTTAAAAGTGTCACTTAAAATAGCTTTAACAGAGATTTTGGTGATGCAGGAAATGCTAAAAATAAATGAGAGCATGTGGATTTGTTAATACTTTTTTTACTCTTTATTTCAAATTAATATGAGGACATAAATATTTAGATTGCATGTTTCTCACTACCAGGATAAGGCTCTAGTTGTAACAGAGCCCCTCACCCAGGGGGTGTGTCATATACTCTCACAATGTGCACAGACGTGAGCTCCCACAACATACCCTCCCTCCTTCTGTCAATTGTCTTCCCCACTCTTCCCTCCCTCCTTCACCTGCTCCCATACTAGACTATATTTGTGTTTCATTGTTCATATGAGCATGCAATTGTTTATATGTTGGTTTCATATTAGTTTGAGTACACTGGATACTTTTCTATTCTTGGGATACTTTACTAAGAAGAATGAGTTTCAGCTCCATCCTGGTAAATGTAAAAGATGTAATGTCTCCATCTTTTTAATGGATGAATAGTATTCCATGGTATACACATACTACAACTTGTTGATTCATTCATGGGTTGATGGGCATTTGGGTTGCTTCCCTGACTTGGCAGTTATTCATTGAACCATAATAAATACTCTGGTGCAAGTGTCTTTGTGGTAAAATGACTTTCGTTCTTCTGGGTAGACACCTAGTAATGGGATTAAAGGATCAAATGGAAGGTTAACTTTTAGTTCTTTGAGGATTGTCCATAATTTTTTCTAGAAAGGTTGTATTAGTTTGTAATTGCACCAGCAGTGTAGAAGTGTTCTCTCCTCTCCACATCCATGCCAACTTCTGTAGTTTTGGGACTTTGTGATGTGGGTTACTCTTGCTGGGGTTAGGTGATATCTTAGAGTGTTTTGATTTGCATTTCTCTGATGATTAAAGACGATGAGCATTTTTTCATGTGCTTGTTGACCACTAGTCTGTCATCTTCAGAGAAGATTCTATTCAAGTCTCTTGCCCACTTATAGACGGGGTTGTTTGCTTGCTCTTTTCTTATTGTTTAATTTGAGTTCTCTAAGATCCTAGTTATCAGGCCTTTGTCAGATTCCTAACATGCAAAAATCTTCTCCCATTCCAAAGGCTGTCTGTTTGCTTTGTTTGTGGAAACGTTATCTGTGCAAAAGCTTTTTAGCTTGATCAAATCCCAGTCATTTATTTTTGGTGTTCCTGCAATTGCCAGGGGGATCTTCCTTGTAAAGTTTTTTCCCAGGACAATATCTTCAAGCATTTTCCCCACAGTCTCTTCTAGAATGTTCATTGTTTCATGTCTTAAGTTTAAGTCTTTATCCAAAGAGAATCAATTCTTGTCAATGGTGAGAGGTGTTGGTCCAGTTTCAGTCTTCTACATGTGGATAACCAGTTTTCCCACCACTATTTGTTAAATAAAGGTTCTTTTCACCATTTCATGTTTTTGTTAGGCTGCTAAAGATCAAAAGACAATATGTGGCTGAGTTCATCGCTTGATTCTCTACCCTGTTTCCCCGAAAATAAGACATCCTCCAAAAAGAAGACCTACTTACAGGAAAGATAAGATGTCCCCTGAAAATAAGACCTAGCACATCTTTGGGAGCACACCTTAAAATAAGACACTGTCTTATTTTCAGGGAAACAGGGTAGTTTATTCCATTGATCTACATGTCTATTTTTGTGCCAGTGCCATGCTTTTTTGATCACTATATTTTTTTTTAATTTTTTTATTAAATCATAACTGTATACAATGATATGATTATGGGGCATCATACACTGACTTCATAAATCATTTGACACATTTTTATCACAGTGGTTAGCATAGCCTTTCCGGCGTTATCTCAGTTACTGTGCCAAAACATTTACATTCTACATTTACCAAGTTTCGCAAATACCCCTGTAATATGCACCACAGGTGTGATCCCACCGATTCCCCTCCCTCTACCCACCCGCCCCCTTTCCCACTTCCCCCTATTGTTAAGTTGTGGCTGGGTTATAGCTTTCATGTGAGAGTCCCAAATTAGTTTCATAGTAGGGCTGAGTACATTGGGTATTTTTTCTTCCATTCTTGGGATACTTTACTAAGAAGAATATGTTCCAGCTCCATCCATGTAAACATGAAAGAGGTAAAGTCTCCATCTTTCTTTAAGGCTGCATAGTATTCCATGGTATACATATACCACAATTTATTAATCCATTCGTGGATCGATGGGCACTTGGGCTTTTTCCATGACTTAGCTATTATGAATTGGGCTGCAATAAACATTCTGGTACAAATATCTTTGTTATGTTGTGATTTTTGGTCTTCTGGGTATATGCCCAGCAGAGGGATTACAGGATTGAATGGCAGATCTATTTTTAGATCTCTGAGTGTTCTCCATATATCTTTCCAAAAGGAATGTATTAATTTGCATTCCCACCAGCAGTGCAGAAGTGTTCCCTTTTCTCCGCATCCACGCCAACATCTCTGGTCTTGAGATTTTGTGATATAGGCTAGTCTCATTGGAGTTAGATGATATCTCAAAGTAGTTTTGATTTGCATTTCTCTGATGATTAAAGATGATGAGCATTTTTTCATATGTCTGAAGGCCGTGCGCCTGTCTTCTTCAGAGAAGTTTCTCTTCAAATCCCTTGCCCAGCCTGCGATGGGATCCCTTGTTTTTTTCTTGCTGATGCGTTTGAGTTCTCTGTGGATTCTGGTTATTAAACCTTTGTCAGAGTTATACCCTGCAAATATCTTCTCCCATTCTGAGGGCTGTCTGCTTGCTCTGCTTACTGTGTTCTTAGCTGTGCAGAAGCTTTTTAGTTTGATCAAGTCCCAGTAGTGTATTTTTGAAGCTGCTTCAATTGCAAGTTGGTTTTATCCCAGGGTCTCAAGGCTGGTTCAATATACGTAAATCTATAAATGTAATTCAGCACATAAACAAATTAAAAAACAAAGACCATATGATTCTCTCAATTGATGCAGAAAAAGCTTTTGATAATATCCAGCATCCCTTCATGATCAGAACACTCAAGAAAATTGGTCTAGAAGGGACTTTTCTTAAACTGATAGAGGCCATCTACAGCAAACCCACAGCCAATATCATATTGAATGGAGTTAAATTGGAATCATTTCCACTCAGATCAGGAACCAGACAAGGCTGCCCATTGTCTCCATTGCTTTTCAACATTGTAATGGAAGTTTTAGCCACCGCAATTAGGGAAGAAAAGGCGATCAAGGGTATCCATATAGGGTCAGAAGAGATCAAACTCTCGCTCTTCGCAGATGATATGATTGTGTATCTGGAAAACACTAGGGACTCTACTACAAAACTCTTAGAAGTGATCAAGGAATACAGCAGCATCTCAGGTTACAAAATCAACATTCATAAATCGGTAGCCTTTATATACACCAACAACAGTCAAATTGAAAAAGCAGTTAAGGACTCTATCCCATTCACAGTAGTGCCAAAGAAGATGAAATATTTGGGAATTTACCTAACAAAAGACCTGAAAGATCTCTATAAAGAGAACTATGAAACTCTAAGAAAAGAAATAGCTGAAAATGTTAACAAATGGAAAAACATACCATGCTCATGGCTGGGAAGAATCAACATTATCAAAATGTCCATACTACCCAAAGCAATATATAATTTCAATGCACTCCCTATTAAAGCTCCACTGTCATATTTTAAAGATCTTGAAAAAACATTACTTCGTTTTATATGGAATCAGAAAAAACCTCGAATAGCCAAGACATTACTCAGAAATAAAAACAAAACAGGAGGAATCACACTACCAGACCTCAGACTTTACTACAAATCGATAGTGATCAAAACAGCATGGTATTGATCACTATAGACTTGTAGTATAACCTGAAATCTGGCAACATGATGCTTCTCTATTTGTTTTTTATTTCTAAGAACTATATTTGCTGTTTAAGGTTTTTTCTGATTCCACATGAATTGAAGTACTATTTTTTCAAGTTCTTTAAAGTATGACACTGGTGCTTTGATAGAGATTGCATTAAATATAGAGATTGCTTTGGGCAGGATGGACATTTTAACAATGTTGATTCTTACCAGCCACAACCATGGTAAGTTCTTCCACTTGTTGACATCTTCTGCTATCCTTTCATAGTTCTGTTTATAGAGATTCTTCAAGCCTTTAGTTAGATATATTCTCAGGTATTTAATTTTCTTTGGCACTACTGTAAAATGAATAGTCTTTGATTTTATTCTCAACTTAACTATTGTTGGCATATACATAGGTTATTGATTTGTGTGTATTGATTTTGTATTACAAGATACTGCTGTATTCCTTGATCACGTCTAAGAGCTTTGTAGTTGAGTCCCTGGGGATTTCCAAGTATATGATCATGTCATCTGCAAAGAGCAAGAGTTTGACCTCCTCTGTCACCATTTGAATACTTTTGATCTGTTTCTTTTGCCTGAGATGGCTAGGACTTCCAGCATTCTGTTGAATAGCAGTGATGGCAGTGGGCATCCTTGTCTAGGGCCAAATTTGAGTGGAAATACTTTAAGTTTTACTCCATTCAATATAATATTGGCTGTGGATTTGCAGTATATGGCCTGTATAAGTTTAAGAAATGATCCACCTAAGCTTATTTTCTTGAGTGTTTTTATCATGAAACAATGCTAGATATTACCAAAAGCTAGATATTATCTTGTATTTTTGCAAAAGGAATACAATACGTATTAAAAAAGTTATACATCACGATCAAGTGGGTTTTATCCCAGAGATACCAGGTTTTTTCAATATACATAAATCCATAAATATAATTCACCACATAAATAGAAATGAAAACAGAGATCAGATGATTATTTATTTTATTCTGCTGTTTGGGATTGGACTTTTCTTCTTTTTCCAGTTGCTTGAGATGGCCCATCTGACTTTCTTTCTTTCTGTTTTCTTGATGAAGGCATCTAGTGATATAAATTTCACTGTAAGGACTGCCTTTGTAGTATCCCACAAGTTTTCATATTTTAGGGCTTCATTATCATTTTGTTCCAGAAATCTAATGATCTCCTTCTTGATCTCATCTATGAACCAGCTGTCATTCAGTACAAGGTTATTTAGTTTCCATGACTTTGAGAATGAAGGTTTCTGTTGCTATTGAGTTCAACTTTTATTCCATGATGATCTGAGAAGATATAGGGGATAATTTCTATTCTTTTGAAGTTTTTAAGGTTGGTTTGTGTCCTAAGATATGATCAATTTTAGAAGATGATCTGTGGGCTGATACGGAGAATGTGTATTCAGTTTTGTTAGGATAAAATGTTCTATAAATGTCTGTTAAGTTAATTTGTTCTAGGGTGAAGTTGAAGTTCATTATTTCTGCTTGGAGGATCTGTCCAGTACTGCTAGAGGGGTGTTAAAATCTCCAACTATTACAGTACAGGTAGATATATTGTTCAGATAAGTTAGTATGTGTTTTTTAAATTGGGGAGCATTCAGGTAGGGTGTCTAAATTTTAATTACCAAAATCTCTTCACATTGTGTGGTTCTCTTGACAAGTGTGTAGTGTTCATCCTTTCATTATGATTTGTTAATACTTTTTTATCTGTGCAATAAACCCTTCACATTTTCCTGTCATGAAAGGTGCACTAAATGTACAGAGGAAAAGAAATGAAGATAGGACAGATATCAATGACAGATATTTGATGTCCTCAAAAATATCTCAGCTTGACACATATTTTGCTAACTGCTAATCTGCATCAAGATCTCTATATTTAACATGTAATATTCAATATGTACATATATTGTTTTCATATGTATTATACACTTATATATTTTGTAGTTTATGTTTAATCATACACTATGTAAATACTTAAATCTTACTCTTCATATGTAATATATTTTAACATAATACTTACCATTAATAGCTAAACAATATTATAAAATACATCTCTACTCTTCAAATTTTAGTAAGAATATACCTGAAGCTAATAGAAAATAAAACATTTTCCTCAAACCCATACACTATTAATTTACCAGTGGTTTTATAACTTTTGAACTCACAATTCCTTTTAATAAACAGAAAAATCTTATCCTCATCATGAGAATTGTGATATATTCCTTACAACACAAGATCCCAATTCACTTTTTTTGAGATGACAGTATCTTTCTACATTCTAGAAGATTTAGTACATCATTACTGACTTCCTATTTTTTGAAGCATAAAATCAATATTATGTCATTTATAATATCAATTACATGATAATGTGTATTAAGAGCATGTGTCCATCTTTTAAAAAATGCCAATGATATATCACAGAGATGGAGAATGTAGAGGCTCTTGCATTCTCTTTCTTCATGAGCATCACAATTGTACATTATTTTGCTATCTTTTTCACTGAAAAATGATTTTTGTATATGACATTCATTAGTTCTGAAGTATCTCATATATGTAGAGTTATCCTGTATTTACCTTGTTTTAGAGAAGAATAGTTCATAACAGGCTTTTGCAACTTGTTATAAGGATTTGTAAGTGACAGCATTTGAATAAAAAACTGGAATGCTTTTTGAACAGTACTAGGCAATTATTTTGTATAATTTTTTTCAATTTTAATTTGCATGTTTTTACAGTACGGTCTTCTGCCTTATAATTAAGTTTTTGTAAATGAAAGGCTGCATTGTGACAATCGCCCAATAAAACTATAATGGAGCTGTACTTTAGGAGTTTACTTTTAAAAAAAATTTTATCTGTTTTTTTCTTTTTACCACATCTTTTTCTAGGTTTAGAATGTGTTTAGACACATAAATGCCATGTGTCACAATTGTGCACAGTATTCGTTACCATAGTACTGGAGGCATATAAGTATGTTGTGCAGAATTGAAGCTTAGGGGCAATAAGCCATACCATATAGCATAGGTGTGTACATTATGTTAACATCTAGATTTGTGTCAGTGCTCTGCTGTCCTGTCTGCATGATGAAATTGCCTAACAATGCATTTCTCAGAATACATTTTGATCAGTAAGAAACACATGCCCATATATGTTTTTAAACCTTTTAAATGTAAGCTACATATATCTTTATATTTCTAGTTTCTTGTTTATAATATATATTTGAGACCTTCTTTGAAAGACAGTATAATGTATCTTTTATTTGGTATAGTTAGCCTAATCTAATTTTAATCTATGTTAATCTAATTTTTGTTAACCATTTTAGGAAGCTTTTAAAAATTAATTTATTTTTTTAGTATTTATTTTTGTTTATTTTTTTTTTTTTTACTGTGACTCACACATCTATAAGAGTACAGATTGAGATACATGTGTATTTTTCATGGCTGAAAATAATTACTCCTTTTTCTCCCCCTAGGCCTGGGTGTGGATTTGAGTTAATCTAGTTAAGGCTTATTATTGTCGCTTTAATAATAATCAGTTAAATTTTAATAAAATGCACAAATAAGATATCTTTTGTATTTACCCTATATTAATCATTTACAATTGTCTTCATTCCTTTACATAGATTTGACTTTACCTATAGGGTCATTTTCCTGTTGCACGAAGAATTAATTTAAAATTTATTATAATGGCAGTCTACTATCATTATATTTTTATCTTCTTTCATTTGTTTGAAAGTCTTTATTTCAAATTAGTTTTGAAAGATAAATGTCTAAGTACAGAAATATAAATTGAGACTTTTTTCTTCTAGGTTTAGGAAAGTAATTTGTAAGATAGAAACTATTTCATGTAAAGATTCAAGAATACAAGATATTATCTGATCATTCTCCATTTTTTCCCCTGAATTAATTGATATTTACATACTTCATTGTACAATAACTATTAAACTTATGATTGATTTATGGATCCAATATCATGCTCCTTATATGTTTATGGACATTGTCTGAATCTGTACAGGCATATGGGAAAAATAGGCTAGCTATTAAGTAATAAGTAAGAGTGAATAGTATGTTTTTTAGTCATCATTGGGTATTCAGATGTAATATTTTATATTCACCATTTGGGTAGACATGCATGGTCTTGCATAAATGTACCTAACATAAAAATGGCAAATTTATGATAAATCATTTGTATTAAATGTATTCTAAGCAAAGACACCTAGGGGGGCTCATCTGTCAACCATGGTGGTCTACTGATGGGGTGTATTATTTTCAACAGGAGGATAAGTGTCTGTGAATACAAAATGAGTCCACAGTTAGAGCCTCAAATCAGAAAGAACTTAACTGGACATGTGGTGAGAATAACATCAGAGATGCATACAGTCTAGTTAAAGATATGGCTGAGTGAGAAGAGAATGAAGGTCCAAACACAAATGGATACATCAATGAAGGACTCTCAGAAGTTCTAGTTCAGCTTCTCATAGTAGAAAAGGGGCAGAGCCCTGCCAGTTCTCTGGGCTTAGCAGTGACAAGCCATAATTCTTTGTAGCTTCACTCTGTCTCTACTGAATGGAAAAGGCTGTTAGTTTTCAATAACAGGCCCTGTTGGTATAAAATAGTTGTATAAAATTTTCAGTTACAACTAATCTTAAAATCTTCATGCTCGGATAACCAGGGAGAAAGAGATTATGTTTAATAAGTTATTACTTGTATCTGTTAAATAATTTATATATACAGTATCATAAATCTTTAAAAATAGAAGAAAACTCAAGAGATCATTAAGAGGTTTGCTATACAATTCTGTAGCCACAAGCCGCACAGGCTATCCAGTGTTTGAAATATGGCCAGTGCAAATTGAAATGTATTGTGTGTATAAAATATATATCATAGTTCCTAGACTTAATATAAAAAGAGAAAAAAGAATCTAAAATACCTTTGAAATAATTTTTTCAAAAATTGCATGTTGAAATTATAATATTAAATTTATTGAATTAAGTAAAATAATTTCTAACATTAGGGTAAATTTTTTGTCTTTTTAAAGTGTGGCTTCTAGAAAATTTAATATTACATGCATGACTGACATTGATGGCCCACATTATATTTCCATTAGTGCTAAACTAGACCAAGAGTAATGAACTTTTTCTATTAAAAGTCAAATAGCATGGCCTGGTTCCTGTAGTACAGTGGTTAAGGCACCAGCCACATACACTCAGACTGGCTGGTTTGAACCTGGCCAGGGCCAGCTAAACAACAATGACAACTGCAACAACAAAAAAATAGCTGAGCATTGTGGCGGGTGCCTGTAGTCCCAGCTACTTGGGAGGCTGAGGCAAGAGAATTGCTTGAGCCCAAGAGTCTGAGGTTGCTGTGAGCTCTGACGCCATGGCAGTCCACCGAGGGCGACATAAACTCTGTTTCTCTAAAAAAAAAAAAAAAAAAAGAGTCAAACAGCAAACATTTGAGCTCTTGAGTAAAAAATAATAAAATCACTTTGCTTCTGTTTCATATGCTTTCTTCCCCCCTCCTCCCTTCCTTCTTCTGCCTTCTTCTTTTTCATTTTAAAGATATAAAAAGCATTCTTGGCTTAAGGGCTATAAAGCGTGAATCCCTGGGATACATTTGGCCTAAAGTTCTTAGATTTCTGACTTAACTTCAACCTACATATGTTATATATACGAGTAAACCAACGTCAGAGTGTTACGCTGCATATTCTTGACCACCTACTTCGTGATGGGAAGTGGCCTGGAAGTCAAACTATATTCCCCAGATTTAATGTTATTTCTGGTATATCATAAAATATTTAGAGTTTAGAATTACGAATCCTTTTGGTATTTCATTAGATCTGCTCTGTTGAAATACTTCATATGTCCTTTACAGAATTATTTTCAGCACAGGCATATTTTAGATCTAATTGTTGAGCACATTACCAATCTTTTCATCAGTGATATGTGAAATGATTTTAATGTCGAGTTTAATTTGGTACCACAAAAGAATGTTGCCTGTTTAAATCCCTGACATTATGAAATTCATTTATTTTTTTTTTCTTTGCTAAATGAATTCTTCCCAGAGGTGTTGCCCCTAAGGCAAGTTCCATCTACTGAGCTCTTCAACTTCATTCTTATCAAACTGTTTTGGAGCTATCTTTCTCACTCACTGCTAGCATTAGGAGATTATTCACAGTAGGCTTAGAAAAATGTAGTTAGCCTGTACTGTAGCACATCCTGGTGTGTCAGTAGTATTTCAATTCCATAAACCAGAGTAGATGGTGTTATTGCTGGACTAAAGCTCTAAATTCCCAATGTGAAACATTTTAGAATTGTCTCCCTTGTACCACACGCAACATTTAAGATGATGACTTTTGCCCTGAGTTCCTTAGTTGTTAATGTGTCCTACTGTGCTGTGATGAACATATGGTAAATTATATATATATAATTTATATATATATAATTATATATATATGTGTGTGTGTGTGTATAGTTTTAGCTCTCTTAAACCAATTACATTTATAAGCTGTTTATTTTTTCAGCATAACCTGTTTATTTTGACTAATTCACCCTTGATCCATAGACAAAACTATAGTTCCAATAAAAAGTAAAGGAAGTATTGTAAAGAGTCATAAATCCAAGGGTTGTTCTTTATATATATATATATATATATATATATATATATATATATATACTCCTATTTTATGGGTTATCCTGTTGTTTCAGAGGATGCTCATGGAGGATGAAATGAGTCATGTATCTGACAGTAGAGTAAGTCAAAGTTACCAAAATTTCAAAGCTGACACTAAGGCAGAAAAACTCAGAAATTAAGCTATTAGAAAAGAGACTTCTGTGTCTCAGAGTGGAGTGCATTGTTGGTAGGTAATATTGTGATTTGATTAGCAAAATCACAAATTGGTAATTTCCCTTAATACTAAAATTATATATGGTAAATGAACTAGACATATTTTTCTCTTAAATACTTTCTTATAATAATATTGTCTGCATTCACAAAGCCTTTTCTTTAGTATGGACTTCATTATGTATTACACATTATAAGAACCCCTGAACACATTCATGCCTTCACATATATTCAAACTCTTCATTTATCTATATTCTGCATAAATTCCAGAGTATTACTTTGATTAGAAATTGAATCATCCTATCCTCCACAATAAAACATTTGGAAGCATTTTCTTCATTATGATGAAAACGAATCTCATTATTGAATAAAGGGTAATTCTACCTTATTCATCAGTGTTTCACAATACTCTTTCCTTTTTTTCTTTCTTAATACCTAAGTTGTGGTTAATCCCCCAGAAAATGACCCCCCCTCCATGCTTTTATCCAACTTCGCTTGCCTGGGATAAAATGTAGGAAAAAGATCTTAGAAAATCAGTCAAAAAAGAATGAGAATTTTGCAGACCTTGGACAAACAGTACAGAGAATAGTGTGAAAATAAAATATCAAGTCAGTTAAGTCAGTTAGGAAACGGGATCTGCATTCAATTATGGAATCTTTATTTTGGAAATTTTATTTTTATTCTATACTACTATACAGCATCATGGGTTTTTTAGTAAGAAAGTAAATTGATAAAGTTTTTGCTCTAGATAATTAGAGAAAAACCATTGATAACCATTGTCAAGTGGGATAGGGATGGAGTTTGGAGATGTTAGAGACAGGGAGGAAAGAATCGAATCCCTTGAGAGTAATCTAAGGCAGAGGATATTGAGGATCCAAGTGGTAGAGACACAGTGCAGCACAATGTGTGAAGACAGATGACGTTCGGAGTGCAAACACAGTGCAGCAAGTGACAGGATGTGCTGAGGGAAGGATGGGGAAGAATTGTCTATATTCCTTTGGGGTTTAAATTTTAGAAAATTTACTATGTAGAATTAACATTATCTAGACTTTGCTACACCAGAACATCGTCTGAGAAAAGGATAGGCTGGCTTTGTTAACATAGACACTGAGCAGTAATCTCCATGCGTAGGCAATTAAAAAAGCATTCTAGATTTATAATTTCAAAATACTCTTTAATATTAGAAAAGTCATTTTTAATAAATGTCCAGTTAAAACAACAGAATGATATTTCACTCAACCTGTCAAAACAATTAATGAAATCATAGTGAAAACATGCAAATTGAGAATAACTAATGATTGTCATTCTAATAATTCTTGTTGAAGTAATATAAGAAGATAAAATATTTTTAAATAGAAATTTGGTAATATGTTTTAAGACCTAGAAACTTGATAAAACTACATATGGAAAGACTCCCCTACAAAACTACACACACAAAAAGTACACAAAGCATTTATCAATTAGAATACTTTTTGATTTTTTTTATCTACAAGTATAAGAATGTTCAAGTCTTCATAAACACAGAAAATATATTTTAATCCATATATATTTAGAGTTGGATCCAAATAACAGCTTCTTAAAGCTTTGAAATATAACAGAGCATTTATAGGTATTAGAAGGGGAAGACTGTTAATGTCTAACAAAATCTGAAAAAAAAATCATTTCTAAAATAAAGTGGTATGTCAACAAAAAACTGGTAACAGAATATTTAGCAATTTAAAATTCTGAAATTAATATTAAAAATAAATTCAACAGGGTAGTGCCTGTGGCTCAAGGAGTAAGGCGCCAGTCCCATATGCCGGAGGTGGTGTGTTCAAACCCAGCCCCGGCCGAAAAAACCACAAAAAAAAAAAAAAATAAATAAAAAATAAATAAATTCAACGAAAATTGGTAGAAAGATTTGGGAAGTAAGTAGTAACTGTGTGCTGAGGTCTCGTGTCATGGGCCGCATCTCATTCTAACCTCTTGCTTCCATTGTGACATTGTATTTCCAGACTTTCCGACTCTACTTCCTCACTCTTACGAGGACCCTTATGATTATATCACCGGAACCACCTAGCATCCGGGATAATCTTTTCTCCCAGAGTCTTTAATTTAATCATATCCAAAGGGTGTATGGACCTCTTCAGAGCATCTGTTATTCAACCTACCACAAGGTGCAGTACTACTAGGTACACTACATAATTATGGAAATTACAGTTGAAGTGACAGGACAGGAAGGATTGATTAGAACTAGTGCTTATGTACAATACACAGAAAGAAGATGCTGCAGTGTGTTTCAAGATGAGGACTTACTAAGAATAATGTGGCTATGCAGATTTGATTCCCAGCTCCCATAAAGGAGATAAAGCCTTTCATAGTATAATATGATCTAATACAGAAACAGAAAGCTAACAAAGAGGCTGATACACATCATCACACACCATTACAACATGATGGTAGGATCCAGGGGTTCAGAATTAGAGGCCAGGAGGAGAGGGAAGGAGAAAAGGCTACCACTCTGTCTACAATTTTACATATGAACCAGACTCCCCACCATGAATCACTGAAGCTGGTTACAGCTTCCCTCATGTACAAAAAAATCTTTGGTGGGAATCAAATGAAAGATTTTGCTTTCTTAACTTTGATTTATTATTAACAGAAGTTAATAGCAAGTAAAATAAGATTCAATGTTACTGATTTATAGTTTATACCTGTATGATACTTGAATTCACCCCTTCCTCTTTTTTAAGAGTCTAGGATCAAGGTTATTTAAGTTGAGTGGCATGTGCAAATTAGGGCAAAAAGTAGAAAGAGCTAACAAGACTTTCTGATGTATTATTCATTACTTTAAAAACAGTTTCTTTCAATGTGTCTTCTAAGTAAAATAGCCATCATTATTATCTCCATTATTAGCATTTAGCAATAATAATAATAGCATGGGGATTTTGAAAAATGAATACTGCAACTGATTATTATTTCAATATTGCAATTTTAGAAAGGCAGCCATTCTGTTAAAGCAGAAAATCAATCTCGACAATTGTTTGTGGCCACGAATTTTAGGTGAATTTGTACTATTTCCCTTTCCTAGGCACTATAGTGATCTGAAAAAGAAACACTTTTAATTATTGAATTTATCAAATCAATTTCTATATTTAAAAGTCTTAAATAATACAATTGATTAAAATGTTTTAATAACATTTGGTTGTGAAGAGAAAGCAATTAATAGAAGGGTGCACGTTAAAATAATATATTTCTTAATATCTACCATATATAAAATGATGTTTTTTTAATATGTCCTGATGTGACTTTGGAAATAGACACTCTTCAATCCTGAAGTTGTAGAAATGCTAGCTTTGGTAAATGTGTAAGTATTATCCTGGTAAAATTTATGTGAATGTGTTATCCTCCTATGAACTTATAGGAATTTTGCTTCCTATGTGTTGCAAAGGACCAATTTTGCCTGTTTTAGAATTAATGAGGCAAAGAACACAGTTATTTAAAATTTTATTACTTAATTGCATTTGTTTTTATCATGTTTAAAGTATAAAAGACATAAGGAACCATAGGAAATGTTTTCTGTTAAATATGTATATAAAAATGAGGTGTGATCTGACATCATTTCTGTGAAAAAATTGTATCATATTTATTGATTCTGGAAATAATCTTGAAGAAGAATTTTGTATCTGCAACAAAAAATACACACATTTATGCATAATATATTTGTGTTAATGTATCTATGATGCATCATTTAAGCTTATTTTTATTTTTAATTATTATTTACATTATTTTATTTGAAAGTAGAATATAAAATATTTATTATACTTCTTTATTAAAACTCAGGCAAATATATCTTTTTTTAAAGTCATATACACATAGATCATGAATACATTTATGCACATGTGAGGTACAATGTGTTGATATTTTTTATACAATCTGACATGGTTACATCAAGCCAATCAACATAACTTTCACCTCATTTATTTGATTATTGTGTTAAGACATTTATGTTCTACACTTGACAGATTTGACTTATACCTTGCAATATGCTCCATAGGTGTGATCCTGCCTTTTACCCTCCTTCTATCAAACCTCCTCCATCCCCTCCCTTCGCACTTCATTTCTCTCCTTTATCCTGGGCTGTAGTTGTTCTATCTTTCATAAGAAAGTGTGAGTAAATATAAGTAGGTTTCATAGAAGTACTGAGTACATTGGATACTTTTTCCTCCATTCTTGAGATACTTTACTCAGGAGAATATGTTCCAGGTCCCTCCATGTAAACATAAAAGAGGTAAAGGCTCCATCTTTTTAAGGCTGCATAGTATTCCATGGTATACATATACCACAATTTATTAATCCATTCATGGGTCGATGGGCACTTGGGCTTCTTTCATGATTGGCTATTACGAATTGAGCTGCAATGAATAATCTGGTGCAAATATCTTTTTTGCAAAGTGATTTTTGGTCTTTTGGATATACTCCTAGTAGAGGAATTGCAGGATCCAATGGCAGGTCAATTTTTAGATCCCTGAGTGTTCTCCAAACTTCTTTCTAAAAGCAACGTATTCGTTTGCATTATCACCAGCAGTGGAGAAGTATTCCCTTTTCTCCACATCCATGTCAACATCAGTAATTTTAGGATTTTGTTATGTGGGCTACTCTTACTGGAGTTAGATGGTATCTCACAGTGGTTTTGATTTGCATTTCTCTGATGATTAAAGATGACGAGCATTTTTTCATGTGTCTGTATAAAATGTGCCTGTCTTCTTTGGAGAAGCTTCTGTTCAGGTCTCTTGCCTATAGTGAAATGGGATCACTTGATCTTTTCTTATTAATATGTTTGAGTTCTCTGTGGATTCTGGTGATTAGACCTTTGTCAGAAATATAACCTGCAAAAATCCTCTCCCATTCTGAGGGCTGTCTATTTGCCTTACATAGTGTGTTCTTGGCAGTGCAGAAGCTTTTTTGTTTGATCAAATCCCAGTAATGTATTTCTGGTATTGCTACAATTGCCCTGGGGGTCCTCCTCATAAATTTTTCTCCCAGGCCAATTTCTTCAAGTGTTTCTCCTGCACTCTTTCCAACAATCTTTACGGTTTCATGTCTTAGGTTTAAGTCTTTTATCCAGTGAGAGTCAATTTTTGTTAATGCTGAAAGGTGTGGTCCAGTTTCAGTCTTCTACAAGTCGCCAGCCAATTCACCCAGCACCATTTGTTAAATAGGGAGTCTTTCCCCCAATTTACATTTTTGATAGGCTTATCGAAGATCAAATGACAATAAGTGTCTGGATTCATCTCCTGGTTTTCAATTCTGTTCCATACATCTACCTCTCTATTTTTGTGACAATACCATGCTGTTTTGATCACTATAAATTTATAGTATAGTCTGAAGTCTGGTAGTGTGATTCCACCTGATCTGTTTTTATTTCTGAGTAATATCTTGGCTATTGGAGGTTTTTTCTGTTTCCATATAAAATGTAGTACTAGTTTTTCCAAATAATTAAAGTATGACAGAGGTGACTTAAAGGGAATTGCATTAAACCTGTAGATTGCTTTGGGTAGTATGGATATTTTAACAATGTTGGTTCTTACCAGCCATGAGCATGGTATGTTTTTCTACATGTTGACATCTTAGGCTATTTCTTTTCTCAGAATTTCATAGTTCTTTTTATAGAGATCTTTCATGTCCTTTATTAGGTACATGCCCAGATATTTCATTTTCTTTGGCACTACTGTAAAGGAAATAGATTCCATAACTGTTTTTTCAGCTTGATTATTGTTGAATATATGAATGCTACTGATTCATGAGTATTGATTTTGTAGCCTGAAATGCTGCTGTATTCCTTGATCACTTCTAAGAGTTTTGTGATTGGGTCCCTGGAGTTTTCCAGGTATACAATCATATCATCTGCGAAGAGTGACAGTTTGATCTCTTCTGATCCTATATGGATACCCTTGGTCACCTTTTCTTCCCTAATTGTGATGGCTAAAACTTCCATTACAATGTTAAAGAGCAGTGTAGACAATAGGCATCCTTGCCTGGTTCCTGATCAGAGTGGAAATGATTTCAGTTAACTCCATTCAATATGATATTGGCTGTGGGTTTGCTATAGACAGTCTCCACCAGTTTAAGAAATGTTCCTTCTATACCTATTTTATTAAGTGTTCTGATCATAAAAGGATGCTGGATATTATCAAAAGCTTTTCTGCATCAATTGAGAGAATCATATGGTCTTTGTTTTTTTAATTTGTTTATGTGATGTATTATATTTATAGATTTATGTATATTGAACCAGCCTTGAGAGTCTGGGATAAAACCCACTTGGTCGGGATATATAATTTATTGGATGTGTTGTTGGATTCTGTTTGCTAGGATCTTATTGAATATTTTTTGCATCAATATTCATTAGAAATATTGGGTTATAATTTTCTTTTCTTGTTGGGTCTTTTCCTGGTTTGGGGATCATGGTGATGTTTGCTTCATACAATGTGTTGGGAAGTATTCCTTCTTTTTCTATGTTTTGGAAAAGGTTAAGTAATATTGGTACTAGTTCTTTAAAGGTTTGGTAAGACTCTGATGTGAAGCCATCTGGCCCTGGGCTTTACTTTGGGGGAAGATTTTGCATAGTTGATGCTATTTCAGAACTTGATATAGTCCTGTTCAACATTTCCACTTCTTCCTGGCTAAGTCTAGGAAGATGGTGTGATTCCAAGTATTGGTCAATTTCCTTCATATTTTTGTATTTCTGAGAATAGAGTTTTTTGTAATATTTATTAAGTATTATTTGAATTTCTGCAAAGTCTGTGGTTATTTTGTGTTTGTCATTTCTGATTGATGAAATTAGAGATTTTACTCTTTTATTTCTGGTTAGGTTAGCAAAAGGTCTATCTATTTTATTGACCTTTTCTAAAAAACAACTTTTTGATTCATTGATCTGTTGTACAATTCTTTTATTTTCAATTTCATTTAATTCTGCCCTAATTTTGGTTATTTCTTTTCTTCTGCTCGGTTTGGGGTTGGAATGTTCTTCCTTTTCCAGTTGCTTGAGCTATCCCATTAAGTTGTTGATTTCCTCTCTTTCCGTTCTCTTGAGGAAGGCTTGCAACACTATAAATTTCCCTGTTAGGACTGCCTTTTCAGTATCACAGACGTTCTGGTAGTTCATGTCTTCATTATCATTTTCCTCCAAAAAATTGGTAATTTCATTCTTAATCCCATTTATGACCCAGGTATCATTTAGCATAAGATTATTTAGTTTCATGTCTTTGTGTGAGTTTGCAGATTCCTGTTGTTACTGAGTAGCTGCGCTGCCTCTGTCTATACAATGCCCAGTCCTAGCCAATAAGTGCAGACATTCTGGTCTCTGCAGGGGTTGGACTTGTAGACCACCAGGCAAGGGAGGAAGGGTAGACTGGAAGTTCAAGGTGGCAGGGAAAATATTTGTTCAAACTTCCCGCCAGACAAGGGAATTCCTAGGCTCACAGAGGGACTCTCTGGAGAAGGAGTCCCAGCTTCTAGCAAGTTGCTCCAGCAGGGTGAGAGAAGAGAAACTCAGTTCACAGGTCACTAGTAGAGATCCCACAGCAAGTAAGCAACTCTCTTGGGGGAGGGGACAGACACATGCCCTCTTTGGGATGAGTTCTGAAGCTGATATTTGTTTTCTTTGAGTCACAGCTTGCTTTGACAGAGATGTGCAATTATTTATCTCTTCTCTCAGCTCGGCTCCCACCCTTCGGCTTTGTTGGGTTCTTTCTGGCTATCTCCCCCTTTGGACTGGAGCTTCTGTTGAAAGCTGGCTCCAGTCATCCATCATCTCCCATTCCCCCTTGTTCTTATTAAATGTAAAAATTGGAGTAAGGGAAAATAGCCAACCTGAGGGTTTAGCAAAACACAAATAGGTTGAAACAAAATGAGCAAATAAATAAACAAAAAAGCTACCAAACACACAAGCATACAGATGCACAATCAGAAACAAATAAACAGACAAAATAATAATAGTAATAAAATAATATTAATAAAATAAAAAGAAAAAACTGTAATAGTCTGATATAAGCCCTCTCAGCAACAGTAAGAAGGGAAGAAGAGGAAGAGAAAATATAGTATTAATAATAATTTTTTAAAAATTAGCAATAACTCCTACAAGAAAAGAATAAAATTCTGAGAAAAAAGAACAAGCAAAGGAAAAAGAGGAAAAAAACCCAGCACCACCAACAAAAAAAATATTATATACATATATACATATGCCTGTACGTATGCCATAGGGATCAACTTTAGTAGGAATATATTTATGTCGCAATATACTTTGGACACCATGTGGTGCCATGAGTGGTTTCTAGGCTTATACCTGATTCAGGATTTATACTGTTTTTTTGGTGGTTGCCTGGCTACCCGACTGGTACTTATACACCTCTGAGTTGTTGATTCCACTGATTTCAAAAAGAATCTTCATAGGTAGGTTTCACAAATTCTCCCTAGACAGTTCCCATGAACTGTGGGGTATCCTGGACCTGCTTTGGGTACAGGATGGCTTGCCTGCAGGTGAGACTCAAATCACGGCACCTGGCCTGTGCTAAAAGGTGCCTGTGGCAGTCGCCATTTCTGAAATTTCAAAATATGTCTGCTTCTTGACCAATGCCTAGCCCTGGCTGTGCCACTCCAGATGGCACCCCTATCTGAACACCAAATACCACTCAGGAGTCCACACTTCACCATTTTTTCCACACAACTCCTAGTTTCCCCAGGAACTGGGAATTGCGATCTTCCATGGGGAAGAGGCTGGTTGCTGCCACCACCTGCTCCTTCAGCTGCAGCACAGAGATTTTTCTGGCAGTCTCTGCAGCTCTGGATTACACTTGAGTCCAGCAATCTGCCACTTCACTGCACACCCCAAACTGCCGGTCTACACAAATATCCCCCACCAGGAATGATCTGGCCCACTCACTCTCACCTGTTGTCTGGGATAGCTGAGCTAAACATCTATCCCATCTGCCATGTGTTCCACCTCCTAGACCCTGCTGAACTGTTGATTTCACTGATTTCAAAAAATCTTCACAGGCAAGTTTTGCAAACTCTCCCTGCAACAGTTCTAGTGAAGTGTGGATAGATCCTGGACCAGTTTTGGGTGCAGGATGGATGTCTGCAGGTGAGACTCAAATCACCACACCTGGCCCATGGGAAAAGGTGCCCATGACAGTCACCATTTCCAAAATTCCAAATGTGTCTGTTTCCTAAAAGCGAATCTTCCCCCAGATTGTCTATCCCGCCGCCTAGCCCCCCGCTGTTCCAAACGGCACCCCTTTCTGATTGCCAAATTCTGCTCAGGAATCCACACTTCACCAACCTTTCCACGCAACACCTAGTTTTCCCACGAACTGGGAATTGTAGTCCTCCATGGGGGAGGGGCTTGTTGCCCCCGCCAGCCGCTGCTTCAACAACAGCACAGAAATTTTTCTGGCAGACTCTGCAGCTCCGGATTACATTTCAAGGCCAGCAATCCACCTCTTTGCTGCACACCCTGAACTGCCTGTCTACCCTAATATTCCACGCTGGGAAAGATCTAGCCCACTCACTTTCACATGTTGTTCCCGGAGAGCTGAGCTAAACCTCTATCCTGTCTGCCATCATGCTCCACCTCTAAAACCCAGGCAAATATATTTTTAATAAAATAATTTTTAAACCTTCTGATTCTTCTTTTTTTTTTTTTTATTTTCCTTGCTTCCTGGGAAAGAAGAAAGAAAGGGGATCTGAATTTCACATAAAAAATCATATAGAAGTTAAATAATTATAAAATTATAAATAGCAATGTTTTTCAAACTTTATATTTATCTTACATTTAAGGTCTGGCCTTATTCTGAACAGAAAAGAGTGCTATTTATTTGTCTTAAGGTATTTCCCAATTAACAAAATCTATTATTTTAGGTAGGAATCTCAGTAAACATCAGGGCTACATTGTCAAATAAGACTCATACAGATTAAAGATCCTAATATCATCTATGATCAGATGTTTAAATAATTTTAAAATTAAAGGCAATCAAGAGGCATAGGAAGAGCAGAAAGAAATCTGAGACAACTTGAACAACTCCTTTCCATCCTCGCCAAGTCCTCCTGGCCCAGAATGAGAGCTATGGTCCCCAAGTGAGGTTCTGTGGAGTCATCTTGCATAGCAGGGAGGGTTCAAATTGTGAAATATCTCCATTTTATATTTCAGAATGATAAAAAACTTAACGCCCCCTCTCATAAATCCACACAGATTATTTGTAGTCTTTTAACTCCAGGGAATCTTTAGTCAAAGGCACCTGGTAAGAATATTCTGCAGCTTCAGGTTCTCACAAATATTCTTAATCACTCAGAGGTCCAGTTGCCAAAACCATTCAGAGCAGATCACTAGCCATATCTTAATTTCCTAAAGGTTTCCCCTGGTAAAGAGAGTCCTGTAGCAAGGCTGCTATTCCAATTCCTTCTTACTCAGGCTTATTTGGTCACCAAATAATTGTCACACTTAAAGGAAGACCCATCATGTGACTATTATAGACTCCTGAAAAAAAGTCTGTTAATAGGGTGGCGCCTGTGGCTCAAAGGAGTAGGGGGCCAGCCCCATATGCCGGAGGTGGGACGTTCAAACCCAGCCCCAGCCAAAAACTGCAAAATAAATAAATAAATAAATAAAAATCTGAAAATGTGAAGGCCAAAAAGAGCCAGCTTTAAGTTTACGATACAGTCTAGGTTATCATTAACCCTCTTCATAGTCTATTAACTAGGATAAAAAATAAGTAGGTAGATAGCCTTAAAAAAATAAATTGGAAGCAGATTAAGAAGAAAATAAAAATATAAACCCAAAACCAATTAATACAAATGACTCTGATTACCATCAAAGTAATTTTATTGAGCAAAACCTGAAAAAAAGAAAATGATGATAAGACCTCTGACAGATTGATTAGTTTAATTGGAATAAGTAGTGTGGTAGGAACATTTTTTAATCATTCTTTTATCTATAGTTGGGCTTGGGGTCCCCTTTCCATAGCCAACCAAGTGGAAAGCATTCAACATTTGCTTTATAACCTCTGTGAAATTTAACCTTCCTGTGACCATTATTTGTTTCTTAACCTTAACAACTATAATAGCTGAGCAGATAAGAGGACAATTGTTTGCTCAATTTATTTTCTATTTATATTATTTTAAAAGGGCATGTTCTACATTTAACATGTCTATAACTTTACTGTGAAATAGGGTTTTTTCATGGTAATCTGATGAAAGTAATATGTCTTAAGCCCAGGAGAGCAGAATTAGAACTCCATTTTTGTGATTTTGATAATTTTATTTCACAATTTTATCAAATTATGCCTTTGATTTTCAATCCACTATAAAACTGGCTTTTTATATTTTCTTGATGGAGAAATGTATTAGTGGATATTTTTTATTATGTTTATTTTTGAGGCTATATTGACATCTAAAGAGATATGGAGATTTTTTTTTTCTATTATGGACTTTAATTCCTAGTAAAAGGAAATTTTCTTTCTTGTAATGTGGAATAAAAATGTGTAGACTAGTAATCTTTTCCAGCTTACCTATGTCAATTAATTATAAAAGTGGACATTACTAGTTTCAATGTGGAGCAGGTACCATGCTAAATTTTTCACATTTATTACCTCTTGTTCATACCACTAGAGTTTCTTCAAGTTTAGTACTGCTTGGGTCTTTTTTATATGGAAATAATTGTGGACACTGAATGTAATTAAGAATATGGTTTTATGATGATCTTTTTATAAATAAAAGTTCAAGGTAAAACTCATTGTCATTATAGCTCTTTTATAGTTATAAAATGAGATAAGTTATTTGTAAAGAATAAAAATCACATTAACAAAAATAATAAAAGGTGACTGATTATGTTGTTTTCCTAAAATCACCAATTAAGTTGTACTTTTACTCTATTCTTATATTTTGACTTATATCAGTAAAAAAAATGTATATTGAAAGAGAATTGTATATAAAATGACATATATATGTATCAAATCTTTGTTATTAGCTTAAAATAATGAAGCCTTATTCATAAGGAACAAACACAAATATCAATTTTATGAGATGTTGCTGACTTGTTAACAGTCATGATAATACTATAAAGCTTAGTTACAGAGCATTATAAAAATATGCTAAGTGCATATTATATCTAATTATTATTACAAACAGAAGATATAATAATTGTTTGAAAGTCTGGACTTGAAAATATTTTATTTACAATGCATTTTTTTAAGACTTCCATTTTTTTTATTGTTTTAAGATTTCTTCTGAGTTGGGCATCATGTGTCATTAAACAACTTGAATCTCTCATATTTTCCTATATTTGAACTTCTGCAAAACATTTTTCATATAGCACAATCAGATTTCATTGGGAAAACAAAGAGGAATACACTACATTCTATATGTTAGAATGTGCTTTATTTGGGGTTGTCATTATAGAGACAGATCATGCTGAGATTTTTATTTATCTGTTTTCAATAGGTAACATGAAAGTATATGTAAGTTTATAAAAACTTTCATTTCACTTTGGTGCCTCAAGTATACATAAAAAAGAGTGAAAAAAGTATACATAAAATGTAAGCAAGACATAGGTAGAATTAGGACACTTTTGTATTATCAAAATAATTAAAATTCCTTTGTTATTTTTATTTTGTAAAATGTTTATAACTTTTTCTGTCAGTCTTTACAATAGGTAGCATTTCAGAATTCTTGAGTTTTGTCTCTGTATAAATGTCACATCTGTTTTCTATTTAATCTATTGTAAAAGTGACATATAGGTAAATAATGCCTTTATATTGGCAGTTAAACAGACTATAAGAAATCTTGGAGCAATTCTGGTGGTAATGAGAAAGCACTATATAACATTTGGAGCTAAACTTTTTCAAAATAATGAAGAAATGAGAAATAACAATGTCACTTTTACATTTATCTAATTTATTACTGTTGTAGCCTAATATTCCATGAATTCAAATGAATCCAGTTGAAATTCTAGTTACACCACTTAAGGGACATGGTGACATGGAGGAATTTCCTTAATCAACCTGAGCCCAAATTTCTACACATGTAAAACATGTACTAATACTTACCTAATGTGATTATTTTGAAAAATAAATTTTTAACAACCATATTATACTTACTACAGGGTAGTAGTACATGACCCAGAATAGCCAATCATTAAATGAACTCTCTTGACACCATTAGAAACAGGATTCATGTTCATTCTTGTTGCACACATTGGCTTTCAGTCTGTTATTTGGTCAACGGGGAGGGGATGATCAGAGTGGGAGGAAGAGAACTGCATCTTACAAGGGTACATGTGAAACTTAGGAAATGTAGAATATAAATGTCTTAACACAATAACTAAGAAAAATGCCAGGAAGGCTATGCTAATCAGTGTGATGAAAATGTGCCAAATGGTCTATAAAACCAGTGTATGGTGCCCCATGATCACATTAATGTACACAGCTATGATTTAATAAAAAAAAAAAGAAAAAAGTTTTAAAACCACATACACACACAAAAAATCATGTTTATAAATAACTTTTCTACAAAAAGCTTTCTGTGGTTAGTTGTTTAGATCTAAAGAGTAATTTCCCCATGGAAACAATGCTATAAATGATAGGCCACAGAACTCTATTTAGACCACAATGTAGTTGAAACAAGTGTAATTGCCAAAGAAAATAGCAGAAAAATAATACTGTTGTGATAATACCAATTAAACAAAACAGAAAAAAAATAGAATAAAAATTAGTTCTTTATATTGAATTCTTAGGCTGACTACACACAGTTAATTAACAGATGAAGCAATGGTCATCCAAAATGTCTGTAGAAATTCTCGATGTCAATTTATGGCATTTTCAGAGGCAGTAGAAAATGATTAAGCTAATCATTAAAACTAAATTGACTTTATTTTGTTTTCTTTTTTTTTTTTGTCTTTTCTTTGTTTTCTTTTTTATTTCTTTTACTACATTAAGCACAATTAAAAAAACATGAAGAGGAGAATAAAAAATGAATATGGAAAGAATATTCTTCTGATTTTGGAAGGGAGAGGAGGGAGTTCAGAATAAAACAGAATAGAAAACAAAAGACAAATTATTGAAGAGGAGGATGCAAATTTATTGAATAAAGAAAGAGCAGGGAGAAAGAATGTCTAAATGAGAGGCAAGAGGAACTACAGAGGAAAAGGGAAGACGGATGATAGGGCAGGGATTTGTTGAAGAGTTTTAAGCAACAGGGATATGGAAAAATAAAAAAAAATTAATCCATAGTATAAGGATCCAATTGCAGTATGAACCAGCTGGCTGCAAGTGTGAAGTTTTAATATCTTAAAATTTCTAAAAATTCACAATAATTTTACATTCTATAAGAAAAAAATGAACAATTTGAAAATCAATTAATTTTCTTAGGCTTATAAAAGAATTGAGGTCACATGGGAAATTGCCACCAAGAAATCTGGAACAAAGGAGAATATAAAGAATCAAAGCCCAGACCAGCTTACCTAGAGATGAAGCTTCAGCAACCACTTACAAATTATAGGAGGCAAAGTGAGAAACTCTGGAGAGCACAGGTTTAGCGCCTCCCTTATTGTTTTAGGTTTACCTCCAGGAACTCCACCATGTCTTCCATGTGAAGATCCTAGAAAAACCCCTTTATGTTTCCTGTTTTGGATGGGGGAAAGGGAGATAGAGGGTATGTAAAACATTCTGAAAAACATCCAGAGAAATACATCCAGAGCATTCTCAGTAAGAAAAATCTGTTCTAAAAGGAAAACTACTTTACAGAGCTTTATCTTTCTATGAATGGCATATTAGCCAACTTCAGTTCCTCTAGACTTCCTGACCCACCTAAGAAGAAGGGGAAGATCCTAAGAAACATTTCTTTTTTTTTTTTTGATATTAATTTTTTTTAATTTTATTTTTCAGTACTATGGGTACATAATAATTGTGTATAATTATAGGGTATACATTATGTTTTCATATAGGCCTTCAATGTGTTTTTTTTTTTTTTTTTTTATTGTTGGGGATTCATTGAGGGTACAATAAGCCAGTTACACTGATTGCAATTGTTAGGTAAAGTCCCTCTTGCAATCATGTCTTGCCCCCATAAAGTGTGACACACACAGCCCCAGGCACTCAGAGCTGCTAAGGGATGGAGGCGATTAAATCATGAGATACCAAACACTTCCCCTTCCCCACATTGACATGAGTTTGCTGTAACAACAATGAATTATAACGAAGAGGTCACTACAAAAGAGTTCTCTAAAAAATCCAAAGAAGAGGGGAAGTGAAAAAATAAAAAAGAACATTGGGGAAAATGGAGATGTCTCTGACACTATAGCTATAGCAAATACTAAAAACAGCCATGTGCTTATCTAGATTATCATAAAAACTCACATTAAAAACCTATCTTTATCTTCCTCAATTTTTATTACCCAAGATCTCATGTGCAGTTTTTCAACAAAAAATTACAAGGCATACTAAAAGACAGTTAAAAACATAGTCTGAAAAGACAAAGCAAACATTTAAACCAGATTCAGTTATTACACACATTTTGGAATTCTCAGATCAGTAGAAAATTTAACATAAATATTATTGGTATTATGGGGGCTTTAATGGAAAGATTAGACAGCATGCAAAATAAATGGCTAATGCAAGCAGAGAGATGAAAATTCTAGTAAAGAATCAAAAGGAAACACTAGAAATTACTAATGCTTTTACAAAATGAATCAAATCTTAATGGGTTTATCAGAGAGCAGACATAGCAAAGAATGTATCTGGGATCCTGGAGACAAATCAATAGAAACTTCTCAAACTGAAATGTGAAGGAGAAGAATGAATCAGAAAATATAAAATATATAACATATAGGTACATTGAAATATCAGACATAAAAGACAGAAAAAATATTTGAAGCAATAATAATTGAAAACTTACCAAAATTAATGACAGATGTTGAACCACAGAAACAGGCAGCTCAGAGAACAGCAAGCAGGGTAACTATTGAACAATCTGCACTTAGGCATACTGTATAGAAATAGTAGAAAACCAAAAACAAAGCAAACTGTGAAATAAGCCAGAGAAAAAAAAATGAATCAATCAACAAAAAGCTACCTATAGAAGAATGAGGATAAGAATTAACAATGGAGATCTCCCTATGAACCACATAATGAAGAATGGAGTAAAATATTTAAAGTTTTGAAAGAAAAAAAAAACCTAGATTCTATTTCAAGCTACTATATTTTCCTCTAATTTGGTCTTGAGGTCCCTCTCTCTATAGGAAGTGGCCATGAACTCTACCCATGTCTGGATGGGGGGTCTGGAGAATATGGTTGTATTTGCAGGATGTTGTAGATGGGATACTTCTTTATCCTGGTGTATGGCCTAATGACTAAGTGTCTGATGCAGGAATAGGTGAGGTGTCCCACTGATAGGAAACTTTTTTTTTTTTTCTGGTAGACACACTTTTTCCCCTTGTCTGACCTTTGTCCAGTTTATTGCTACTGAGGTAGCCACACCCTAGGAGAACCCTGACTGGGAGAATAGTTAGGATTAAATGTGTTGATCAGGAAAGACAAAGCAGAGACAGCATCATAAAACACAGTGAATTAGCAGAAGAAGTTTTATTTCTTACAGATCCCAGAGAGTATAGGGCAGCACGTCTCACATGGCCAATGGGAAGTGGGGAGCCATACAGGACACATGTTTTCAATGAGCAGGTGAAAAACAAGTGATGGTCCTTTCAAGCAAGGCCAAAGTGTTTACTGGGGTGCTGAGCATTACTCAAGGAGGTTTTCATGGAAAATTCTAATTGGTGGGGTTAGAGCAAGTAGGCATAAGCTATGAGGAGTCATGCTATGTCTGAGAGGTGGTCATTGCACTGTATCTGGACATTCCTTGCCGGGTGCAAAGGTCGGGGGTCCATCTAGTGGATTAGTCCAGTTTTCTTGGAAGGAGCAGGTTACTAGCAGGTCATTGTATGAAACAGATATCTAGATAGAGTACATGGAGAAACTGGGAGGAGGTGGAGAACTAGAAACTGTGGCAAGGGTAACTAAGTTCTTCCTCTGAAATGAGAAAGACCAACTGATATTAAAAACGGATGTCAAAGAAACATTAAAATGTGAGAAATCACTACACCAGCAAAATTATTCTTTAAAAGTGACAGGGACAATAACATTTTCAGACAAAAGGAATTTATCACCATTAGACTTGCTCTGTGAGAAATACTAAAAGAAGTTCCTTAGACAGAAGAAATTATTTAGATCAGAAATTATGATCTATATAAACAGAGGAAGAGTGTGGAGGACAAACAAGTTAAGTTTATAAAGTACGTGTGTTATTTGAATGTGGCCTTAGATTAGTTGTAACGGTTTCCAAATTTCAGGGCCATGATTAAAACAAAATGTTTAAAATGTATAATTAATATGCTAAGGGAGAAGAGAAAAGTCACATAAAATTCTCCATTATAACCATAGAAGGCAGAAAAATAAGAGGGAAAATAGAAAAAGAAACAGAGAACACGTGAAATAAATTGAAAATAACAACTTGGTAGATCATAGTCAAACTATGTAAACAATCACTTTAAATGTAAATGACCTAAGTACAATAATTAAAAGACAGAGACAGTAAACAAATAAGACTTAATCATACATTGTCTATCAGAAACCTACTTTAAATATGAAAACCAAGATAGGTTAAGTACAGGCGTGAAACATCATAACATGCCAACACTAACCTAAAGAGAGTGAAAATGACTATATTAATTTCAGAAACGTAGACATCAGAGCAAGGAAAATTACTGGAGGTAAGGAGTACATTGAATAACAATAAAAGAGTCAATTCTCCAAGAAAATATAAAAATCCTTAATGTATACCAACCAAACAATAGGGCATCAAATTATGTGAGCAAAAACTGATAGAAATGCAAAGAAAAATAATAAAATCTATTGCTATACTTGGAGATTCTAACACTCTTCCTTCTTTCAATAACTGATATCCGGTAGACAAAAAATCAGTAAGAATATAAGGTGCCTTAAGGTACACCATTAATCAACTTGGATATAATTGACATTTATAAAAGGCTTCACCCAACAGAAGGAGAATACACCTTCTTCTCAAGCTCTCGTGGAACATTTTCTAAGATAGACCACATTCTGGGCCGTCAATAATACTTTAACAAAGTATGTTCTTCACCCACAATGGAATTTAAATAGAAATTAATAACATAAAAATAGTTGGAAACATTTAAAAATGTTTGGAGACTAAAGAGCATACACTTAATAGCACAGAGATTAAAAAAAGAAATGCTTTTAAAATATTTTAAACTAAATATACATGAAAATGCAGCCTACAAAATTTGGCAGAGGTAGGAAAAGTTATGAAGAGATAAAATGTTGTAGTATTGAATGTTCATGTTAGAGAAGAAGAATGACCTAAACTCAACTCTAAGTTTATATCTTAGGAAACTATAGAAAGATGAAGAATGAAAGCCTAAACTAAGAAGAGGAGAAAATAAAATATGAGAGCAGAAATTCTTGAAACTGGAACCAAAAGTAAATATAGAACCACAAAGCTCTGATGAAGGGGCTCAAGGAAGAATTAATGGAGGTCTATGGATTGGAAGACTTACTGTTGCTGTGATGCCAGTTATTCCCATTTGAAAACAGAATCTCCATCAAATTCCAACAAGCTGTTTTATGGAGGTTGACAAACTGATTTCAAAATTAATATGGAAAGATCCATAATAGTCAACAAAATACTGACAATTTTGTAGGTTTGATGTTGTTGTATCAGACAATTTACTATAAAGCTATAGTGATCAAAACAGGAGTTTTAGTGAAAAAATAGACATGTAAGTATCACGTACGTCAATGGAACAAAACAAAAAGCCCAGAAATAGATGCATGCTAATATAGCCAGTGTGTGTTTGACTAAAATACAAAGGCTTTCAATGGGGAATAGAACAGTCTTTTTAACAAATGATAAAATGATAATGAAAAAAATGAATGTCTAGTACAAAATAAGAGTCTTGACACAATCCTTACACTTTTTATAAAAATTATTTGAAAATGTATTGTAGATCTTCATATAAAATGCATAAACAGTAAAACTTCCAGAAGATGACATAGAAAAACAATCTAGATGATCTTGGGTGCGGCAATGACTTTTTTAGATACAACATAAAAATCCCACACACACAAATCCACAACTGATAAACTGGACTTTAATATAATAAAAATCATCTGTTCTACCAAAGACACTGTTAAGAGAATGAAAAGACAGGCCACATAATGTTATAAAATATTTAAAAAACGTATCTGAGAAACAATTTGTATCCAAAATACTTCTCAAAACCCTCCTACAACTAAATAATAAGAAAATAACCCAACTGAAAAATCAAGAAAAACCTGAATCAAGACATCTCATTGAAGAAGACACACAGATGGTAAATTAAAATGAGATGCTCATACATGCCTATAAGAAGGGCTAAATACCAAATGCTGGACAGTATGTGGAATACCAGGCATGCTGTTCGCCGCCGGCAGGATGCAAAATGATTTGACCACTTTGGAACAGGATGTGGCTGTTTCTTGCTGTAGAAGATTCCAGGGATTTGGGGGATGGCACAAGGAAAAGTACACGGTTGTGAGAAGCGCAAGTTTTATTGGGTAGACAAGGTTACATGGAAGGGAGCAACCATCCAGCAGTGAGCAGAACAAGGGAACTCCCAAGAGGTAAAAAGGATTAGGAAGGGAATTTACGTGCCTAGATGATGTCTCAGCAGCACAGCCAGCTGTTTCTGGTGTATAGAACTCTAAAGTGCAGTAATGGTGTGAAGTCGTACAACACAAGGCTCTATCTCATCAATGAACAACAAATGTGACATTAATTTTCAAAGAATATGAAAGCAGGAAATCTCTAAATGATTAAAGGTTTGCTTGTTTAGGTTGAGTTAAAAGTTTCTAAATGATTAAAAGTTTGCTTGTTTAGGCATGTGAGCTGATAATGGATTTTATCCCACAGTGGAGAAATAACTCAGGGGCTGCCAATATAAAAAGGCCATCTTTAGCTCATTTATATAACACTGGTAAAGCTAAATTATTATATGATCCAGCAAATATCATGTTCCTGTGTTTACTCATTTGCAGTGGAAACTTGTGTCTGTACAACAATCTGCACGTAGATGTTTATGCCTATATTATTCATAATCGCTAAAAACTGGAAGCATGGAATGTGATCTTCAGTATTTGAATGGATAAACAAATTGTGTTATGTTCATAAAATGGAATAGTACTTTGCAATAAAAAATAAGCTGTCATACAATAAAAAGGTAATTAAAGGATATTAAATGCATATTTAATAAAACAGCCTAGTATGAAAAGGCTACAAACTGATCCCAATTACATAACATTTCAGAAAAGACAAAACTATAGAAATATTAAACATCTAAGTAGTTTCCAGTGTCTTGAAGGTGAGGGGAAGGCTGAGTAGTTGAAGAAAAGGTGAATTTTAGATGAAAATATTCTCTATGATACTGTAATGGCAGATACATGGTATTGTGAAGTTTTTAGGACCTATCGAACTTTACAATGTAAAGAATTAACCCTAATGTTTGGAAATCTATATGTACATACCCACAGAGAGACACGGGAGGTTTGGAATCCCAGCAAAGAATGTAGACAATTGAAAGAAAATCTAACTCTATTCAAAATGTATAAAACAATATCCCTGAAGGGGCTGGAGGGAAGATGCACATGTAAGTTTGGGAATAAATCAGGTGTGCAGCGCTAATAAATCAGGTGTGCAGTGCTAATAAATCAGGTGTGCAGTGCTAATAAATCAGGTGTGCAGCGCTAATAAATCAGGTGTGCAGCGCTAAAGGCAGAGGAACTGCACGTAAGGTTGTGGTCTAGTTAATGAAGCTATTTCCCAGAAGGCTCACCAATTAACAAATCAGATACATGAGCAGCAGAATTAAGTAAACAGGTAGTGAACGATGGGACCCATGTTTATATTACCTGAATTGTAACTCAGGAGTATAAATTCCACAGAGAAAATGAAGCAGAATAATAACATAGACAGTTAATGGAGGATATTTTAAATAAGGGCATCAGAACCAGATCTCTAAAAAGAATTGAGTATTTGTTTAGAGACAAAAGAGTAAAATTTGTAAAAACAGGGACTAATGTTCACAAATCCAGGAGTAATAAGAAGACTGATGTATTTATTTATTTTTATTTTTATTTTATTATATTTATTTATTTATTTTTTAAAGACAGAGTCTTAGTTTGTTGCCCTCGGTAGAGTGCTCTGGCGTCACAGCTCACAGCAACCTCCAGCTCTTGGGCTCGGTTGATTCTCTTGCCTCGGCCTCCTGAGTAGCTGAGACTACAGGCGCATGCCACAATGCCAAGCTATTTTTGTTGTTGTTGTTGTTGCAGTTTGGCCGGGGCTGGGTTCCAACCCACCACCCTCAGTATATGGGGCAGGTGCCCTACTCACTGAGCTACAGGCACTGTCCCAAATGGATATGACATTTAAAGTCATGGAAATGGGTAAATTAATGCCCATTTAGGTTATGGACAGAAAAAAGAAAATGTACACATGGAGACAGAAGTTATCACAAATGAATTAAGAAAGAAATTTCTACTGATAATGAAAAAATTGTTTAAAAATGCAATAAAAAGCAAGGTTTACTGAAGGAGGAGGAGGTCAAATGGTTGAGCAAGTTGAGTACATAGAACTAGCTATTAGACTTGTCAGTGTGACTTTGAGCAGAATGGGAGGAAGAGTAATGAAAATAATTAATGTTCACTAAAGAAATTCTAAACCAGACACTGGTCTAAGTACTCTTCATGTGTTCTATCATTTAACCTAATTATTATCCTGATTTTACACATGAGAAAACTGGGACATTGAAAGAATAAGTTAAATTTATTTCTAATATATAAAAAAACTTATTGAGCATTATCCATGTGCCAGCGATTTTGATAGCCTCAAGTGACAAGATGGATAGGATAGAATCAGTGCCTCAAGGTGCTCAACACTCAGTAGGGCAGAAGAAACAACTAGTAAATAACCATGACAAAGAGTTAAACATACATAAACTCTTACATGAAATAGGACAAAATGAGTATTTCATTCCCTCCAGGCTGTCATGAGCCCAGAAGTCTTGGAGGGCTGTTTGGTGAGGCTTGACGTCTCCATAGAGCACAGTGAAGCAGCCCATTCAGGATGAGAAGATTTTACAGATTAATGTCAGGAAGAGCAGTCAAGGCAGAAAGACAGGTGAAGACTAAGAGCTGTGTCAGGGTGGGCATTACTGAAGGATGGGGTCTGGGGGACCACCATGCCCTCATGGAGGAGGCAAGCATTTGACAGACAGTCAGGATGGGCCACCTAGTGAGCACAGGGTGACAAGTTTAATACAGTACAGTGTCTTTAATCTCATGGAAAACATGGAGAACAGCAGAGAATTATGGTGGGGTTTGTTGTTGTTGTTGCTGTTGCTCAAGTGACAGGAGAGAGTTTACTGACAGATAAAGAAATAGAGAAGGGCAACAGAACCTCCGGCCACAGAGGGGAGACCCCAAGAATTATTATTATTATTTTTTAAAGCACTTTCACAAGTGTAAGGATGGAGGAGAATTAAAAGAGATGCTGGAGGGGAAACCGTATAGAGCAAAACCTGTTCAAGTCTCTTTCCCTTTCTAAAAATATCTATTTCCTCCATTTCATGTTTTCTTCATTAAAATGTTTCTGACCGCAGGTGTAATTCCACTGATCACCCTCCATGATTGCATTAATGTACACAGCTATGATTTAATAAAAAAATAAAAAATAAATAAAATGTTTCTGACTTCTGAAGACTGATCTCTTCTACTTGATTCTTTTCAGCTACAAAAATCTCCCTCATTGAGATAAGATATTTTAGCAGTGACCCACATAGTTTGGAAGTGTTTGCTTGGTATTGTACTGGTATACGTTTTTTTTCTTTCTTTTTTTTTTTTTGTCATTTGACTTTATGGGTGCTCAACCTGCAGCCCAAGACAGAATGCAGTTTGAGGACTGTTTTGCTTATCTGTGGTGTATGATAGCCCCTTTCTTTTGCTCACCAGCTTTCTTTAGTGTTTCTGTATTTGATGTGTAGCCCAAGACAACTCTTATTCTTCCAATGCATGGCAGAAAAGAAAAAGGGTAGGACACACCTGTGGGTTAGTCATTAGAGATAAACCCACTCCTGCCTCTCCAAAATGATCTGTTACTTTGAAAGGACATCACTGGTGGCAAATAATTGCTTTTGAATTCCAAACTTAAATCTCAAGCCTGGACTTCTGCCCTAAACTACACACTCTTGTACTTACCTACTTAGTGGACCTCTCCACTTGGTGATTAATAGACATCTGAAACTTAACATGTAGAGGTGCAGCTCATGCCATTCCTTTCCAAACTGATCCTCCCAACGGCGCTTACCATGCTGTTAAACAGCAACTCGATTCTTCCAATTGCTCAGGACATAAAATTTGTAGCTTTCATTGACTCTGTGCTTTTTTAAAACATTACACATACAATTCATTATCAAATTTTGGCAGATTCACCATCAACATTTATCCATGATCTGTATGCTCCTCCCAGCCTCTGTTACTGCCTTCATCAACTTGTCTCCTTGAGTTTTTGATAACCTCCTCCATGATTTTTCTGCTTCTTGTTTTTGTACATTCAGTATATTCTCAACAATAGCTAGAGCGACCCAGTTCAAACGTAAGGTGGTTTATGTTGCTTCTTTGTTAATTTCAGCAGTTTCTTGTCTAAATGAGAAGAAATTTTGAAGTCTACATAAAGACTTCCAAAGCCCCACGTGAACTGGACTCTCTTATTCTTGCATCAACTCTCTGGTTCTGTTTTCTGCTTATTCAGATTTACTCACTGGACACTTGACTGTTTCTAGAGCACACTAGACAGTCCTCCAGAGCACACAATAGCCTCTTTCTTCTCTCCACCTGGAACGCTCTTTCCCAATATTTGTGAGGCTTGCTGACTCACCAGCTTCATCTCTTTGCTAAAGAGTTGCCTCTCAGAGAATCCTCCTGGAAAATTCCATATAAACTGTAATTCTATTATCACTTGAAACTTCCTTTTAAAAATTTTTCTCATTGTCTCAACATAATTTATATCTATCTATTCATCCTTTACCATTTCTAGGAATAAAGCTCTGTAAAGGATTCAATGTATTCACTGTTCCTAGAAGATTCCTTGACATTTAATCGACACTCAAAAATTATTTGTTGAATGCAAGATTAAAGGAAATCATCTAAGGTAAATTGTCAGTTAATTCAAAAGAGATTAAATCTGATTTCATCACATATCTTGTCTCAGTTAATATGGCTCATTAAATTATGGCACTTTGTCATTGTAATAAAATTCCTTCATGTTAATATATGAATTGAGTATTTGTTAAGAGAGAGAGTTTTGGTATAAAGAATAAGCTTTTGCTCAAATATAAGAGCTTCAGGTTTCAAAATGATGGGATGTATTCTTTTTTTTTTTTTTTTCTGAACAAGAGCACTGAAAAGATCTCAGTGGGAGGATGGATTAGTGTTGTTTTTTTTTTGTTTGTTTGTTTTTTTAAAGGAAAGCTGCAAGAGAGACATTCACTTATTTCTGTTTTATTGTTGACTCCAACAAAGCAGAATCATTTTTTCCTCATTTCTCCTTCTTTCTAACTTCCTAATTTGCTGAACTCTCTCCATTTACTGAGGCCTCCTTAGCAGTCTGACAAGCTGACCCCCTGCCTAGAGAATCTGTACTCTTCACAAGCCCTTTTTTCCTTTCCCTACTGCTACCTGATTTTTTTTCTTATTCATACCTCCCTTCTGTCAAGCTTCACAACATCTAATACATTCTTTGTAGAAATTCTCTGTACCACCCAGTCTATACTATATATTATTTCAATGCCATCTTTTTAAAATTCACATCTAACATGCTACTATCCTCTGGAAAACATCTTTCTCTCTCTTACATATAAAATTGTGAGTTTGCTTATCTTTGAAAACCCAGTTCATACATTGCCATCTCTCTGTGTTTCTCTCTGACCCATCAAACCACAGTTTCCCGTCCTGAACTGTTTTCTTACCCATCTTATCATCGTAGGTTATTAATACTTCAATTCTAATATCTCTCATATTATAGCACAAGTACTTGTTTCTCTTTTTGTCATTTCAGGTACAGTCATTTTCACTTTTGCATCATATTTTCTGGCATTGAGGAACTGCTAAAAATGAAAACGCTTTAATATCAGGTGCTTTTAATTCATAAAAATGATTACTGTTGAGATTAGGTAGAATATTAATATAGATGCTAATTTGGAAATTAAGCCTATTATTGTCTTTTTCAGATTATGCCATTACAATTCTTAATTTTCCTATAGATATAAAAAGGAGGGAGAAAGGAGGGAAGAAATATGGGAAAGAATGAATGAAGTGAGAAAGAAAAGAGGGTAAAGAAAAAAAGAAGTAAAGAAAGAAAAGGAAAGAAGGAAGGGAAGCAGAAAACAGCAGAGATAACTTTCAAATCTGTAAAGACCACATAAAACAGAACTCTAATACTTTATGGTTTTGCCTTTTATACCTATTGTCCTGAAATCACTGTCTATAGTCATTTATTTTTGTATTCACTAGTTTTTTTAGATGTCTGCTCCTTTTTTTTTTTTTTTTCCAAATTTGAAGTATCAAAATTTCATTCTATTTTAGGTGATTATAAAATAAAACTGTCCTGGTTATTTAAGCTCTTGTTAACTCATTTGCCAATTCTCAACTTAATAAAATTAGAATCCGATGGCAGCTTTTTCTGAATCTTTCTTCCCACGATCTTCATTCATGGCAAAGAGATGCAACAAACAAACTAACTTTCTCACTTGAAAAACAAATGCCAAGAATGCAAGCTATATGCAAGTTGAGAGGATTTTCCTTATAGTTGTGCGCAAGTATTGATGGTGGAAATGGTACACTGCAAGAAACTTTAAAAAACAATGGGCAGCATCTATCAGAATTAAAAAATGTATTTATTATTATTCCCAGAAATCTCACACTTGAGATTTATTCTATAGACTTATCTGCATACTTAGGACATGATAGTTGATGACATTGCAGTATTTCTATAATAGTACCATATTAAAACTAATCTAACTACTGTTGGTGAGGAAGTCTAGAGTTACATTAATTATGATTTTACCCTCACAATGAAATAAAATGAAGCTTCAAAGAAGAAAGAAGTTTTTCACATTCCAAAATAGAATGATATTTATAATATATTGTATATTTTATGCAAGATTTTATTTAACAAAGGAGAAAATAAGAATGCATTCAAATTTCTTAATTTACGACATAGTGAATTTGCAATAGAAGCACAGATTTGGACACAGATATATTCTATAGAGATAGAAAAAAAATAGCTGGCACAATTACTTCTAAAAAATAAAAAAAGTCCATAATGAAAGTAAGTTGAAATTACATTAAAGTAGCATATTTATCACATTGAACCACATCAGAACTCTGTGCCTAAATATGCTTTGGGTTCATAGATATGAAAAGGACTTTTTTCTCTTAATGTCATATATTAATAAATGATAACCTAGGTTAAAAGTCAAGTAGAGATATTGCAAGATTCTCTTGGCAAACGTGGAATACTAAATTGTTCGTGTTTCAAAATATGAAGACCGAAACTACAATGTTTTTTATCATTTTTTATTTGTCCCTATAAGGACATCATCTTTTGTGTTAAATCCCTGATAGAAACTTGGCTTTGAGAGAAAGGTAACACATACAATTGAATTCAAAGATAATCTAATTTCAAAGCACAGATTTAAGCATTTTGTAATTTTACATCACTTTTAATATGTCTAATTACTTCACACAACAACCAAAAACTCCACTGACACCACTTCTGTTTGTTTCTCTATTTTGGCTTCATTCCAGCTCTTACCATCCTGGGCAAAGTGCCAATCTGCTGAAGGGGCAGCTGTGACCTGTGTCCTGCTGCTGATTGCTGCACACTTCACACCTTGAGTGCTGAGTCTTTCTCCCAGAAATTGGAAAGGCTCCTGTGGGCTGCTGAGAAGCTTTAATGCGGAGATCCTAGGTAAACAGATTGTCTTTTGGAACTGTCCAAATTTTATTTTCCATATTGAAGAACAGACTTTAAGAAGGATACCCCCCCATGTTTTTTTGTAAATTATTTTAATGCTTTATTCTCTCAGCCAACAGTGACCCAGCATCTGTGTGAGTCTCATCCTTATTCCAGTTCAAGGTAAACAGGCTTAAAAGCACAATGCCATTTGGGTCTGTTTGAAGTCAGCATTGGTCAGCTCGGCAACCCCCGTAGGGTAATCAGGAAATGTCCTCCTGGCAATGCCCAGGTACTCTCCTTATAAAGTAGGATGATGCCCAGTGTCCAGCATTATTCTGTCTCAGCAACGGGCAGGTGAGCCTGGATCCTCATGACAACAACTTTAATTTTTATCTGATTTTTGGATTCAATTCTCTGGTGTACACAGAAGAGAGGACAATTTCAGCTTGTTTGTGGTCAAGCAACATGGTGAAATAAAGAAAGCACTGCTTAGGACTCCAAAATTTGGGCTGTACTCCTCCATCTTCCTCTTCTTACCTAGATGGTCATCCTCTTATTTTGGGTCCTAGTTGGCTTCCTGGTAAAGTGTAATGATAATAACATCTGCCTGCCTAAGCTAGGGGTCACAATTATTAATATACAAGGATCTCTGCATATCTAGGTTCCAGCCACAGTAAAAGAAACATGTTTGTCTGAAATTTACCAGTTCTCCAAGAGGCCCCTGTGCTAATGATAAGCATACAAATAATAATAATAAATAAAATTCCAAATAAAATGCTCACCATCCAAAGTGGTGTTAGGAAAACAGTGTATTATTTGCTTACTCCCTGTCTAGAACCATGAAGGCACTGAAACACAATACTGAGCAAAGCCCACGGCGTCCCTAACCACATCCCTAATCACATCCCTAAGCTCACCCACATTACAGTGGTGAAGAAGTGAGGGCGAGGTACCAGATGAGGACCGACGATCTGAAACTATGCCTTACAAAGTGGTCCAAGCTCCAAAACTTCTTGAGTGAAGACATGCCTCAAAGGAAATGCTCTCTGGAGCATTTTGAATTAGTATTGTGAGATTAGGGATGCTGAACAGCTAAGTACATGATACAAATATATTCCAAAATTTTAAAAAGCTCTGAAACCCCAAACACTTCTGGTTTCAAGCATTTCAAATAAAGGATATTCAACCTGCGCTAGGTGTTAAAATTGGTTAGAATCCCATGTGCTGTCCACCCTACTTTGGTTGACTGTTCTTGTCTGCGAAACAATTGGCTGTTCTCCCTATCAGCAGTATCAGAATAAACAGAAGAGTTCAGGGAGACTTTCCTGCTTCCTCAGAACTGGCATTAAGAACTTTTTTATCTAAGGATTTGGAGGCATATAGGACTCTACTTAGATTTCAAGGCGAAAAATGTCAGCTGTCTTTTTCAAGCTGAGGAGAAAGAGCTGCAGATTCTTCCATCTTTTTGTATTAACCAGGATGGGACTACAGAACATCTCCTTAGTAAAGTATCACATGAACCGACAAGCAAGTATCCAATGGAATCAATACTAACATGAAGCCAGTAGATGAACAACTACATGCCCACACTGGAGAAAAACTCAATTAAATTCAAGTTCTGAAAGGTTATAGCAGGTGAGAAGGAGGGAGGGCATGTTTTTTTTTAGGCAGAGTCTCACTCTTTTGTCCTGGGTAGAGTGCCATGGCAACCTCTAACTCTTGGGATCAAGCAATTCTCTTGCCTCAGCCTCCCAAGTAACTGGGATTAAAGGTGCCCGCTACAATGCCAGGCTGTATTTAGAGACGGGTCTAGCTCTTGTTCAGGCTGGTCTCAAACTCATGAGCTTAAGCAGTCCATGTGCCTCGACCTCCCAAAGTGCTGGTATTCCAGGCATGAACCACTGTGTACAGCATAATCTTAAATTTGAAAAAAGGAAAAGAAAAAGAAAAAGGGGCTCCAGTCCTGGGAGGACACTGTGTACCTTGAAGAGGGCAGTTTACTGCTGCAAGTGAGCTGATTTTAAAGCAGGAAAATTTTTTTGGATTATCCAGGTGAGCTCAGAGTAATCACAGAAGCTCTTAAAACAGTGGTTCTCAACCTTCCCAATGCCGCGATGTATTTTCATTGTTACAAAGGGGTCGCAACCCACAGGTTGAGAACTGCTGCCTTAAAAGCAGAAGAGGGAGGCAGATGAATGAGTCAGAAAGATGCGCAGAATTGGAAAGAAAATAGGTTCGAATCCTGAGACATGTTGCATGACCGGAGACACGAATGAACAGCAGCTTTGCTGTGGGTGTAAACTCGCTCCTGTAATTATTAAGTCAAGAAACAGACTACACAAGATGAGATGGCATGTAGCAAAGATCTTTATTCCAAGTTTTAGTTTTATACTCTTCCAGTCACGTACACACTTAATCTATTATCTGTTAGCTGAATTTTAACTTGAAAAGAAATATTTATCATATCAATGCAATCACCTGTAGTAAATCTCTTCTTCTAAACAGTGACTAATTTCCTACCAGGTCACAAAGACGAAAGTAGCCACAGGGGAACAGAGTTAATAGAAAAATATCTTCAAGCATTCACTCAGTTTACTCAGTATGAAGTAATGACTGTGTCTTCTCCTCAGGGCAGAGCAACTATAGACCTCTGACAATACGTTGTAAACATAAGTCACCCTCTGGTTCGTATCTCTGAGGAAGGGCAGCATGCCCTTTGATCTCAGGCTTCACGGGTTGTACAGCTTCAGAGAAAAGGCCTAAGGAATTTTCCAACTCCAAAAAGGCCTAACTCTGCAGGTAACCCAGGGGGGTTCAGGTCTCTTTAAGCCTCTAGAAGAAAAGCAAGTCATTTTAAACTCACACTGAATTTACTTTGTGTGCTTGATGTAGGTTATGTTTATTTCTAAATATTATCCCACAAGACAGGCTATACTCCTCATTGTTATAAGGAGACATGCAGAGTGAGGAGGAAGGTGCACTGTTTAGGAGAACAGAGCCTGTGCTGACCTGCAGGAGGGAAAGGGGACCTCGGCTGAACAACCACAGCACACTGAACTCAGCCTGAAGGCGTCTGGCATTGGATTATACTCAGTGGCTTCAGTAAAGAATGCAGCTTTGCCAACACCTTGATTTTAGTCCTGTGAGATTCATGTCAGCGCTGACCTACCAAAACTGTGAGATTACAAATTTGTGTTGTTTTAAACTTTTAAATGTGTAGTAATTTGTTGTGGCAACAAGAGAAAAATAATACAATCATACTCTCCTCCTTCTGCACACACATTTGCCTTCCCATCCCTGGGGGAGAGTTACAGAAGAAGTATAGGAAGCTGCATCAGCAAAAGGAGAAAACAAATTGGCAGAGAATCAAAATATTATTCCCTCTATATTTTTAACATTTTCTATATTGATGTTATAGCTCTAGATTGCAAAGGGCTTGAGAGACCTTTCATACAGAGTAGGTTCTAAAACACATTTGTGTGTGTGAGAGAGAAAGAGAATTTGGGATTAGCAGTTGTTCACATATTCACCATAATCAATAGCACTTTTACTTTCTCCTTTGAACCTCATTAAAGCTTCCTGGATTAGGTACCCTAATATGTGTCCTACATGTAAAGAAACTGAGGCACAGGAAATTTGAGTGATTTTTGTCAGTGTCAATAAGGTAAAATGCTGATCATCAATGGAAAGAAAACTCTAGAGAAATTAAATATGTGATATTAGCAAACCTGCAAAAGTAGCATGAGGTCACCAGGGCTTAGAGAAAAAGTGAAAAGACAGCTCAGTCCAAAGCAGGAATACCGAGAGGCAGACTGCCTTTCACTATTTGTCAGCATAAGAATACAGGAGATTTCCACTGATTAATAGAACTTCACCTTACTACCCTACTGATATCTGAAACTTAAGTTATCACTACTATTTCCAAGTGATGTGCCTCATAGCAAAGGTCTCTGGTGACAAATACTTGTGTAGTAGACCACAAGAATAAGCACTCAGGAAATGTTAAGCCTAATTATACAAAACAGTGACCACTTCAACGGCTAATTTGACTCTAATTATTTAAACTTAAAAAAAATCTCCTTGCTATAATTTTAGGAGGTCAAGGTGAGGGGTAGAGACAGGAGTAAAGGGTTCAGATAGATCTCCTGTACAAGAGAAAAGTGTCTTCTGTTTAATCACACAACTTTTTCCTAAGACAGTCAACACATTTCTCATGGAGAGATAAACCCAAACTGGCTGCTATTAGTGAGAGAGTAAATGGCATCCCACACAGCAGTGACAATGACCTCTGGACCACAAGCCTGGAGTTGCTACTTTTACCTCCTCTTCTGCATATTTTCAACTAAAGGAATATGTGAAAGAAGGGACCAGGGGAAAGAGTAGACCTTGTGTCCATCTGGGTCATGCTGGCAGAAGGAACTACAAAGCTAGCATAAATTTGGGAAAATATGTGAAGACATTTAAAATTATTGAAATTCATGGGATCACACTACAAGGAGTTATAGTAACCAACTACACAGTTGGGAGGAAGACCTTAAAGTCCAGAACAAGTGTCAGAAAAAAATAGAAATATTTTCATCTTATACTTTAATAATTTTTAATTCATATTATGAACTTACTACATATATTATGTGTGAACATAGAGAATGAGAAGGCAAGTTTTCACTTAATACTGACTATAGTAATATTGAAAACCATAACTTTATGTGAAAATATATATATTGAACCAATTCCTTTCTCTCATCAATATTATAATAAAATGACAATATTCAAGGACTCACTGAATGTTTTTTTTTTAAGGTCTTAGTTTTTCAGATCATACTGACTATGTTTAAGTGAGGACTTACTATTAATATATTCTATATATTAACTTAGTTTTATCCTTACTAGATTGTCATAAGAAAAACAAAAAGTTATTGAAATGATCTTCAGATCAACCATAACCTTGGTGACTAGTATAATATAATTAATTTATGGTGCATTTGCTATGAATAGGACCCTTTACTAAAATTTTTACACATGTAATATTATCGTATAAAGCATCACAAGCAGTATTGAACACTTCAGATTAGAAGGCTTTTACCACCAAACTTCCTGTTCACGGGAAAAGCATGAAAGCTTCAGATACAAAGTTCACTTCAAATGATTGACTCACACCTGGAAGGACCAATCACAGTTAATGAAAATGTCACCCTACCTTCTCAAGCACAATATTTATCTTTTAATTTTTTATTTTTTTTAATTTCAGGGTACATAAGGGTACAAACAACTAGGTTACAGTATTTAGAGAAAAAGTAAGAATTTTGTTAAACTCACTTTAACTTTGTTAAAAGTTTGTTAGGTAGAGTCCCTCTGTAGTTGTGTCCTGTACCCAAATGTGCCATATAACCTGACATCGTGGGAGCACACTGATCCCTTCCCCTTTCCTCCTACCTCATTCCCCCTCTTCTCAATTTTATTGAATTGAGCTTTTCTCTTACGTGGGTGTGTGTTAGATCATCTACTGAGTTTGTATTATTATTGACTACATTGGATATTTACTTCTCCATTCTTGTGATATTTACTAAGAAGAATGTGTTTAAATTCCATCCAGGTTAACACAAAAGATGTAAAGTCTCCATCTTTCCCATGGCTGAATAGTATTAAATGATATACATATACCACAGCTTGTTAATCCATTCTTAGGTTGATAGGCATTTAGGTTGCTTCGACATTTTGACAATTGTAAATTATGCCATGATAAACAATCTAGTGCAAATACCTTTATGACAGAATGATATTTTTTCTTCTGTGTAGATGCCTAGTAATGGGATTTCAGGATTGAATGGGAGATCTAATTTGAGTTCTTTGAGGATTCTCCATAATTCTTTCCAAAGAGGCTGATTAGTTTGCAGTCCAACCGACACTGTAAAAATATTCCTTTCTCTCGATATTTGTGCCAACATCTGCAATTTTAAGACTTTGTGATATGGGCTATTCTCACTGGAGTTTGGTGGTATCTAAGGTTGGTTTTGACTCGCATTTCTCTGATGATTAGGGATGATAAGTATTTTTTCATATGTTTGTTAGCCATTCATCTGTCTTCCTCAAAGAACATTCTGTTCATGTCTCTTGTCCAGTTTAAGATGAGATTGTTTGCTCTTTTTTTCATTGATTGAGTTCACTATAGATTCTAGTCATCAAGCCTTTATCAGATCTGTAAAATGCAAATATCTTTTCCCATTCTAAAGATTGTCTATTTGCTTTGTTGTGTCTTTAGCTGTGCAAAAACTTTTTAGCTTAATTAAGCCTCAATTGTTTATTACTGTTGTTGTTATTGTGATTGCCACAGAAGTCTTCTTTATAAAATCTTTCCCCAGGCCAATATTCACAAGAGTTTTTCCTACACTTTCTTCTAGGAAGTTTATCATTTTATGTCTATGTCTTAGGTGTAAATCCTTCATCCATCTTGAGTCAATTTTCATAAGTGGCGAAAGGTGTGGGTCCAGTTTCAGTCTTTCACATGTGGTTATCCAGTTCTACGGCATCATATATTGAATAAGGATTCTTTTCCCCAGTGTATGCTTTGTTTGCTTTACCAAAGATCAGATGGCTATCAGACATTGGTTCCATCTTCTGTTTTTCTATTATATTCCATATGTATATGTCTTTATTTTTGTGCCAATACCATGTTGTTTTGATAATTGTGGACCTAAAGTCTGATAGAGTGATGCGTCTGGCTTTGTTTTTATTACTAAAAATTGCCATGGCTATATGGTTTTTTTTCTGGTTCCATACAAAATAAAGAATGATTTTTTTCCAGTTCTTCAAAGTGTGACATTGGTATTTTAATGGGGATTGCAGTGAATCTGCAGATTGCTTTGGGTAGTATAGACATTTTAAGAATGTTTATTCTTCCCAACCAAGAGCATGGTATGTTCTTCCATTTGTTAATGTCTCCTGCTATTTCTTTTCTTAGGGTTTCATAATTTTCTTTTTAGACATCCTTTGCCTCTTTTGTTGGGGATTTCATTTTCTTTGAAGCTACTTTGAAGGGAATTTTGTCTTCCATTGACTTCTCCATGTGGCTGTCATTGATGTATACAAAGACTACTGTTTTGTGGACATTGATTTTATACCCTGAGGCAATACTGCATTTTTTTTTATCACTTCTAGGAGTCCTAAAGTTGAACCTTTCCTCAAAGCTAACAACAATGAAGCTATAAGTCACCAAAACCTGTGGGATACTGCAAAAGCATTCCTAAAAGGGTAATTTATTGCATTAAATCCTCTCGTCTAAAAAACAGAAAGAGATCAAATCAAAAACCTTAAGAATCATCTTAAGGAAATGGAAAAGTAATCCCAAACCTAGCAGAAGAAAAGAAATAACCAAAATTAAACCAGAAATAAATTAAATTGAAAACAAAAGAAACATTAACAAAATTAATGAAACAAGAAAGTTTTTTCTTCAAAAGGATAAGTAAAATTGATAAATCTTTGGCCAGATTAACTAGAAATAGAAAAGTAAAATCTCTAATAACCTCAATCAGAAGCAAAGAATGGGAAATAACAACAGATACCATAGAGATAGAATAATTATCTCTAACTAAGACAAGAAACTCTATGCCCAGAAATTTGACAATGTGTAGGGAATGGACCAATACCTGGATTCACACCATCTCCCTAGACTTAACCAGGAAGAAATAGAACTCTCGAACAAACCAATGTCAAGCACTGAGATTAAAGAAACAATAAAAAATCTTCCAACAACAACAACAACAACAACAAAAAAAAAAAAGCCGAAGACCAGATGTGATACTGCAAAAGCATTCCTAAAAGGGTAATTTATTGCATTAAATCCCTTAATCCAAAAAGCAGAAAGAGATCAAATCAACAACCTTAAGAATCATCTTAAGGAAATGGAAAAGTAAAAGCAATCTAATCTCAAACCTAGAAGAAGAAAAGAAATAACCCAAATTAAATCAGAAATAAATTAAATCTATCAAACCTTCAAAGAAGAGCTTCTACCTATACTACAGAACCTACTCCGAAACATTGAGAAGGAAGGAATCTTCACCAACATATTCTATTAAGCAAGTATCACCCTGTTACCAAAACTAGGAAAGGACTCAACTTAAAAAGAGAACTACAGACCATTTTCACTGGTGAATATTGATGCACGAATACTCAGTGAAATCTTAGCCAATAGATCACAGCTACACATTTTAAAAAGTACACAACATCAAGTAGGCTTCATCCTAGGGATGGAAGGCTGGTTTAACATATGCAAAACCTTAAATGTAATTCACCATATCAACAGAAGCAAAAGCAAAGACCATATGGTCCTCTCAATAGGCACATAAAAAGCATTCAACAAAATTCGGCATCCTTTTCTAATAAAAACACTCAAGAATATAGGCATAGATGGCACTTTTCTAAAACTGATTGAAGCCGTCTATGACAAGCCCATAGCTAAGGTCATACTGAATGGAGTAAAACTGAAACCTTTTCTACTTAGAACTGGAACCAGACAAGGATGTCCTCTATCACCACTGCTATTCAACATAAGTACTGAAAGTTACAGCCAATACCAGCCAGGCAAGAGAAGGACGTAAAAGTATCCAAATGGGGTCAGAGCAGTTCAAACCCAATAATATTTATTTTGACAATTTCTTGACTTAATTTCACTGAAGGATGCTAACCAAATCATTTACTCTAGCCCATATAATGCTTGAAACATAATGATTTATTATTATAGTCCTCATATGTTTTTCATCCTGAAAAATGCATCCATTTTCAAAAATTGCTTTGAGCATTGCCTCTTCTTCCTTTCCTCTTTGATCCATCTGGAATTTTTATTAGGTACATATGTATGTTAAAGACTTATATTCCATGCCTCAACTGCTTTTATTTTGCCTCCTATGAGATTATAGTGATGTAATCGAAAAATAGGGATCTATTGAATACCTCCTTGGTTTTCATTACATACATTTTAATTCATACCAGCTCTAAAATGCAAAAACTGTTGCAATTTCCATTTTACAGATGAAGAACTGAGGATAATAGGGAGGTTAAGTATTCAAACCAAATAAGTTTGGCCATAGGACTTGCCATTCTTCCTCTAGCATTTTCTTTTGATTTCAACTCATTCATTTTCCCTTAGCAAGATTACGTCCACTCTTTTTCACTCCTATTGAAAGCTTTTACAATTTTTATTTCAATGGTTATATTTTTTCAATTCCAATGCACCAAAATCATCCATTTATGTCACTCTATACAAAAAAACAGTAATTTGCTTACTTATTCCATAATATTATAGGTGTAATTCTTTCATCTCTATTTCCTTAGATGTTCTGCTTATTTCATCTCTCAAACACTAAAAATTCCCTGAAGGTCTCTTTATCTATCATATACCCTTTACTAAGAGAATCATTCCTTATCTGCCTCAAGCACAGCTTTCTATGATGTAAGAAGCAGGTGCATGTATTATGCTATCAATTTGTTCCAGCACTTTACCTTGTATAGATGAGCAGTCTTGACCTTGAACCCACATGTGGGACAGACCAAATCCTAACCATTTCTGAGTGCATTTACTTTGGCTTTCTCCAGATGTCCAGAGTGGCAACACATATGGCTTTGTCTCAAGCTGATGAGTGAAGGTAATTCGGCCAAGGTAATCTGTGGGGACTCATGTTTTCCTGGGTTTCAGACATTACACAGGGAGCCTGTTCTCTCTGTGCCACACACCCTCATGTACTTAGAGAGTTTTCTCTCATTTCTAGGGCCCAACTGGGGTATGCTCATGCCAACCTTGCGTCTTTGGTTTTTCTGGTAACCTCTGATAACCAAGGGCAGAAAAAGATGGGTGTCCCAGCTCCAAAAGAGAGACTAAATTTCTCTTTCCTCTGTTTTTTTGTTCTATTTGGATGCTCAGCCAAGTGGAGTGACTGTGCTTACACTGAGTGAGCTTCGATCTTCCTTACACTCCTGATTTAAATAATAATCACTTCCCAAAACACCTTCAGAGACATATCTGGAAATAATGCTTTTACCATTTATCCAGGTATCCCTTAAACAGGTCAAGTTGATGCCAAATATTAACCATAACAGACCTCAAAAGCTCTTGTTTTTCTTTTCTTTTTTTTTTTTTCAGAAGAGAAGAGAATACAATTTTTGTTAGAACTGAGCATGAATAGTAAATATAAATTTATTTGCATAAAAATTTAAATATTTAATGTTATGTTATTATTTGGTTCTTATCTGTTTGTTATTTTCTAGAACTGTTTTATTTTCCTTTGTATTTTCTTTATTCTATTTATTCTATAAATATTTATTAATACCTAAATATTTACCCACTACTCATATCCTCTTCATCAATAATAACAGCAGACAGACACCCTGAGATGGGATGGGGTGGTTTGTATGTTAAAGGAAAACTTTAAATTAGATTTATCATTTCAAGCTCTAGTAGCAGTTATATGACAAGAGAAAGAATTACAGGAATGGTGCCTGCAAGTTGAAAGAGAATTGGGATAAAGTCTCTGTTTAAAAAATTGCCCAGGAGTTGGAGGTTGCTGTGAGCTGTGATGCCACGGCACTCTACCCAGGGTGACAACATGAGGCTCTGTCTCAAAGACAAAACAAATCCACAGAGAAATACTTTTTGTGTTTGAATCATAAAATAGTAATGCATGTAAGCATACAGTATGCAATTGGCATTTTTCTTCTGTATTAAAGTAAAAGAGAAACATTCTAATTTTTCAAAATAAATTATTTTACTAACTGCTCCTTCAGTAGGAAAACACTGTTTAATTATTAAAATACTGACATATCTTTGTAGTACAATAAATATCTTGAATATTACTTGATGTGATAGAGGAAAGAAATCTTGAATGTTATTTGATGTGTATGTCATTGTGAAAGTTTTGAGACAGACTGTGTTATAGTCCATTATTTCACTTCCAAGAGACACACTCAGTAGCATCCTTTCTGATTCACTCATGGAACTTTCAACTTGCCTGGCCTTGTTAGTGTTGCTGGAAGGGCTTCATTTATTTACATCCACACAGAGTTTAGATTTCTTTATTTTTGTGTATCTCAAAACTTTTGTAATGACCCACAATATAGTAGAAACAAAAATATTTCACGGATATTAGCAGAAAGTGAAGATAACTCCTACCTAGAAGGTTGTACATGTATTAAAGTCAATGTGCACTAAAAAAAAAAAAAAAAAAAAATTGGCAATCTAAAGCTGCTTTCATGTGATACTTAATAGTTCATAAACCTGAAAGAAATATTTGTTGAGATTTTAATATGAGCATTTGTAACATAGTAAAAAGACCATTTGTCTGAAGTCATAACTACATATAATTCCCACTTCTGAAATTTAACCTGTAAGCTATATTCCAGCTATTATCTACTTCAACAAAATAAAGACCTTTTTATCAGATAAGGATAATGATTCTCTCTTTACATTATAGTTTGGCTGGTTAAGTGCAATTATCTCTTGAAATTATCTAACATAGTTAATTAAACTCAATGTTATTGAAATATTAATCTATAGGTAATTTGATAATCAGATTGAAGATTTTAATGAGAAGTACCTATAATAAATTTATCAGTAATGTATGTTTGTACATCATAATTTTTTTAACTTCAAGTTATTTGAATTTGGGAACAATTGATTTTTATTACCAAATAAACTAACATGGTGTCCAGAATAAAGTATTCGTTAAATATCGAGTAATAGTAAGAAGGTCGCCTTCCTTTGTTATCCTGAGTTTCCTCACATTCTTCAACTTTTGACTTTTTAAAAACTGATTACCCAATAAATACACTATGGTCAAGGCTATCTTACAGAATTGCCTCTGGCTTCATCAGTGATTCACATGAATATCATTATTTTAGCATTTGGGACAGCATTTGAACAGTAACATGAAGAAACAGGATGCAACTTTCAAGTTGAGAATGAATTATATATAATAAAATGATTTGTAGCTATAATAAAATGATTCAAATAAAAATGATGCAAATGTTAAGATATTTAAAATATACAAATATTTGATGTTTCAATTAATTTCCTATAATTTACTAACATGAGAGTTTGCATTGAGGCTTTTGACTGGTATTGGTAACGCTAATACATTATTTATAATTTGAGACTCCCCAACATGCACTAAACAAAATATCTGTTGATAACATAATTATTGCTTATTTTGAAAAGTTTATTGCATAAAGAAAATCCTACAGTCTGCTCTTGAATTGATGGCAATTATCCTAAAGCTAAGAAATTACGGTAATAAGGATATACAATTAATCAGTTCTGAGTTTCATACTAACATGTGCGTGCCTTGGTGCTTTGCTTTTAGCAGTACAACAGCTGTTCTTTAATGCATTTTTTATGTCTCCAAGTAATTCTTTCATGATGAATTATGGCATACTCACCCAGAATTAATAATGTGCGAAAAACATTTGTGAAAATTAAGTAAAATGTTTCCCAAAGAGTTAAATTTGATTTGAGATTTCAAATTTCAAAAAACATACTAAAAGTATAATTTTTCAGCTGATCAAAATCTTACCTTGTGAATATCTTCAATGGTTAGGAAGGACATAATTCTTTTTTTTTTTTTTTTTTTTTTTTTTTTTTTTTTATTGTTGAGGATTCATTGAGGGTACAATAAGCCAGTTACACTGATTGCAATTGTTAGGTAAAGTCCCTCTTGCAATCATGTCTTGCCCCCATAAAGTGTGACACACACTAAGGCCCCACCCCCCTCCCTCCATCCCTCTTTCTGCACCCCCCCATAACCTTCATTGTCATTAATTGTCCTCATATCAAGATTGAGTACATAGGATTCATGCTTCTCCATTCTTGTGATGCTTTACTAAGAATAATGTCTTCCACTTCCATCCAGGTTAATACGAAGGATGTAAAGTCTCCATTTTTTTTAATGGCTGAATAGTATTCCATGGTATACATATACCACAGCTTGTTAATCCATTCCTGGGTTGGTGGGCATTTAGGCTGTTTCCACATTTTGGCGATTGTAAATTGAGCTGCAATAAACAGTCTAGTACAAGTGTCCTTATGATAAAAGGATTTTTTTCCTTCTGGGTAGATGCCCAGTAATGGGATTGCAGGATCGAATGGGAGGTCTAGGTTGAGTGCTTTGAGGTTTCTCCATACTTCCTTCCAGAAAGGTTGTACTAGTTTGCAGTCCCACCAACAGTGTAAAAGTGTTCCCTTCTCTCCACATCCACGCCAGCATCTGCAGTTTTGAGATTTTGTGATGTGGGCCATTCTCTCTGGGGTTAGATGGTATCTCAGGGATGTTTTGATTTGCATTTCTCTAATATATAGAGATGATGAACATTTTTTCATGTGTTTGTTAGCCATTCGTCTGTCGTCTTTAGAGAAAGTTCTATTCATGTCTCTTGCCCATTGATATAAGGGATTGTTGGCTTTTTTCATGTGGATTAATTTGAGTTCTCTATAGATCCTGGTTATCAAGCTTTTGTCTGATTGAAAATATGCAAATATCCTTTCCCATTGTGTGGGTTGTCTCTTTGCTTTGGTTATCGTCACCTTAGCTGTACAGAAGCTTTTCAGTTTAATGAAGTCCCATTTGTTTATTTTTGTTGTTGTTGCAATTGCCATGGCAGTCTTCTTCATGAAGTCTTCCCCCAGGCCAATATCTTCCAGTGTTTTTCCTATGCTTTCTTTGAGGATTTTTATTGTTTCGTGCCTTAAATTTAAGTCCTTTATCCATCTTGAATCAATTTTTGTGAGTGGGGAAAGGTGTGGGTCCAGTTTCAGTCTTTTACACGCAGACATCCAGTTCTCCCAACACCATTTATTGAATAGGGAGTCTTTCCCCCAAGGTAAGTTCTTGTTTGGTTTATCGAAGATTAGGTGGTTGTAAGATGTTAGTTTCATTTCTTGGTGTTCAATTCGATTCCAAGTGTCTATGTCTCTGTTTTTGTGCCAGTACCATGCTGTCTTGAGCACTATGGCTTTGTAGTACAGACTAAAATCTGGTATGCTGATGCCCCCAGCTTTATTTTTGTTACTAAGAACTGCCTTAGCTATACGGGGTTTTTTCCGGTTCCATACAAAACGCAGAATCATTTTTTCCAAATCTTGAAAGTACGATGTAGGTACTTTGATAGGAATGGCATTGAATAGGTAGATTGCTTTGGGAAGTATAGACATTTTAACAATGTTGATTCTTCCAAGCCATGAGCATGGTATGTTCTTCCATTTGTTAATATCCTCTGCTATTTCCTTTCTGAGGAGTTCATAGTTTTCTTTATAGAGGTCCTTCACCTCCTTCGTTAGGTATATTCCTAGGTATTTCATTTTCTTTGAAACTATGGTGAAGGGAGTTGTGTCCTTAATTAGCTTCTCCTCTTGACTGTTATTGGTGTATACAAAGGCTACTGACTTGTGGACATTGATTTTATATCCTGAAACATTACTGTATTTTTTGATGACTTCTAGGAGTCTTGTGGTTGAGTCTTTGGGGTTCTCTAAGTATAAGATCGTGTCGTCAGCAAAGAGGGAGAGTTTGACCTCCTCTGCTCCCATTTGGATTCCCTTTATTTCCTTGTCTTGCCTAATTGTATTGGCTAGAACTTCCAGCACTATGTTGAATAGTAAAGGTGACAGAGGACAACCTTGTCTGGTTCCAGTTCTAAGAGGAAAAGCTTTCAGTTTTACTCCATTCAGTAAAATATTGGCTGTGGGTTTGTCATAGATAGCTTCAATCAGTTTTAGAAATGTGCCACCTATGCCTATACTCTTCAGTGTTCTAATTAGAAAAGGATGCTGGATTTTATCAAATGCTTTTTCTGCATCTATTGAGAGGATCATGTGATCTTTATTTTTGCCTCTGTTAATATGGTGGATAACGTTTATGGACTTGCGTATGTTGAACCAGCCTTGCATCCCTGGGATGAAGCCTGCTTGATCATGATGAATGACTTTTTTGATGATAAGCTGTAATCTATTGGCTAGGATTTTGTTGAGAATTTTTCCATCTATATTCATGAGTGAGATTGGTCTGAAATTCTCCTTTTTGTTTGGGTCTTTTCCTGGTTTTGGTATCAGGGTGATGTTTGCTTCATAGAATGTGTTGGGGAAGATTCCTTCTTCCTCAATTTTTTGGAATAATTTCTGCAGTACAGGAATAAGCTCTTCCTTGAAGGTTTGATAGAATTCTGGAGTGAAGCCATCTGGACCAGGGCATTTTTTAGTTGGAAGCTTTTTTATTGTTTCTTTGATCTCAGTGCTTGAAATTGGTCTGTTCAGGAGGTCTATTTCTTCCTGGCCAAGTCTAGGGAGAGGGTGTGATTCCAAATATTGATCCATTTCCTTCACATTGTCAAATTTCTGGGCATACAGTTTCTGGTAGTATTCAGAGATGATCTCTTGTATCTCTGTGGGATCAGTTGTTATTTCCCCTTTATCGTTTCTGATTGAGGTTACTAGAGATTTTACTTTTCTATTTCTAGTTAGTCTGGCCAATGGTTTATCTATTTTATTTATTTTTTCAAAAAACCAACTCCTTGTTTCATTAATTTTCTGAATGATTCTTTTGTTTTCAATTTCATTGATCTCTGATTTGATTTTGGAGATTTCTTTTCTTCTACTGAGTTTAGGCTTAGATTGTTCTTCTTTTTCCAATTCCATAAGGTCTCTTGTGAGATTGTTGATGTGCTCTCTGTCTGTTTTTCGAATGTAGGCATCTAAAGCGATGAATTTTCCTCTCAAAACTGCTTTTGCAGTATCCCACAGGTTTTGGTAGCTTGTGTCTTCATTGTTGTTATGCTTAAGGAAGTTAGTGATTTCCTGTTTGATTTCTTCCTGCACCCATCTGTTATTCAACAGAAGATTGTTTAATTTCCATGCCTTTGGATAGGGTCGAGCATTTTTGTTAGAGTTGAGTTCCACCTTTAGTGCCTTATGGTCTGAAAAGATACAAGGTAAAATTTCAATTCTTTTGATTCTGTTGATATTTGTTTTGTGTCCCAGGATATGATCAATTTTGGAGAATGTTCCATGGGGTGATGAGAAGAATGTATATTCTTTATCTTTGGGGTGGAGTGTTCTATATGCGTCTCTCAAGCATAATTGTTCTAGGGTCTCATTTAAATCTCTTATATCTTTGTTTAATTTCTGTTTAGAGGATCTGTCCAGCTCTGTAAGAGGTGTGTTAAAGTCCCCTGTTATGATGGTATTATCAGATATCATATTGCTCAGACTGAGTAAGGTCTGTTTCAAGAATCTGGGAGCATTTAAATTTGGTGCATAGATATTTAGAATTGAAATGTCTTCTTGTTGTAGTTTTCCCTTGACCAATATAAAGTGACCATCTTTGTCTTTTTTGACTTTAGTTGCTTTAAATCCACATGTATCTGAAAATAAGATTGCAACTCCTCTTTTCTTCTGAATTCCATTTGCCTGAAAAATTGTCTTCCAACCCTTGACTCGGAGCTTTAATTTGTCTTTTGAAGCCAGGTGTGTTTCTTGCAGACAGCAAATGGATGGCTTGTGTTTTTTAATCCAGTCAGCCAATCTATGTCTCTTCAGTGGGGAATTCAAGCCATTAACATTTATGGAGATAATTGATAAGTGTGGTAGTATTCTATTCGTCTTATTTGGTGAGAGTCCATTGCTTAGTTTTATCTTTTGCATCAGTGTGGAGGTTAGGTTCTGTCCTTTGATTTCTGAGTTCTTACTTTGCTGCTGATCCATTGTGGTGGTCAGTGTGCAGAACAGGTTGAAGTATTCCCTGTAGAGCTGGTCTTGTTGTGGTGAATTTCCTCAATGTTTGTATATCCGTAAATGATTTGATTTCTCCATCAATTTTGAAGCTTAGCTTAGCAGGGTACAGAATTCTGGGCTGAAAATTGTTCTGTTTAAGTAGATTAAAGGTAGATGACCATTGTCTTCTTGCTTGGAAAGTTTCATTAGAGAAGTCTGAGGTCACTCTGATGGATTTGCCCCTGTAGGTCAACTGGCGCTTACTCCTGGCAGCTTGCAGAATCTTTTCTTTTGTCTTGACTTTGGACAGGTTCATCACAATGTGTCTTGGAGAAGCTCGGTTAGAGTTCAGGCGACCTGGGGTCCGATATCCCTCTGAAAGCAGTGTGTCAGAATCTTTGGTGATGTTTGGGAAATTTTCTTTTATAATATTCTCTAGTATGGCTTCCATTCCTCTGGGGCATTCTTCTTCCCCTTCTGGAATTCCTATAACTCGTATGTTGGAACGTTTCATAAAGTCCCATAATTCTGACAGTGAACGTTCTGCTTTCTCTCTCTTCTTTTCTGCCTCTTTTACTATCTGAGTTATCTCAAAAACTTTGTCTTCTACCTCTGAAATTCTTTCTTCTGCATGGTCTAACCTGTTGCTGATACTTTCCATTGCATCTTTAAGTTCCCTGATTGACTGTTTCATTTCCTTCAGCTCTGCTATATCCTTTTTATATTCTTCATATCGTTCATCTCTGATTTGATTCTGTTTTTGGATTTCCTTTTGGTTATTTTCCACTTTATTAGCAGTTTCCTTCATTGTTTCCATCATTTCTTTCATTGTTTTCAACATGTGTATTCTAAATTCCCTTTCTGTCATTCCTAACATTTCTGTATAGGTGGAATCCTCTGCAGTAGCTACCTCATGGTCCCTTGGCGGGGTTGTTCTGGACTGGTTCTTCATGTTGCCTGGAGTTTTCTGCTGATTCTTCCTCATGAGTGATTTCTTTTATCTGTTTCCTTGCCCTAATTTTCCTTTCACTTCCTCTTGCTCTTTAAGTTCTTGTGCCTGTGGACTAAGGGTTACAGGACCAGAAAGGTGAGAAGGTTGAAGAGCAAAAAAGGGATGAAAGAAAGGAGGACCGAGTGATAAGAAAAAAAAGAAAGATAGAGAAAGGAGAGGGGGTAGGGATAAGGAATATTGACAAAAAGAAGAGAGGCACAGAAAGAGGGAGACAGGGCAATATAGGTTTACAGTAGGGTACTTTGACACAACCTTAAAAAACCCCACCTTCTGGGGGTTGGGTGCCCAGTTGGGTGGTTCCCTTGAGGTCAGCAGCTCTTTGCTAACCTGGTCAGACACAGTACCCCACCTCCACCAAGTAGAGAGGAAAGACAAAAATGCTATAACTCAAACCAAAACAAGCAAACAGAAAACTTTATGGCGATAAAATTGGGTGAAAAACCAAGTGATAGCGGTAGAAACACTAGCAAAAATGAAGTTGTAGTTATTAAAAAAGGCAGCAATGGGAAATTATAATTAAAGTAGAAAAATTGAGAAAGAAAAAGGGATCTGTATGGAAAAGATTGAAATTAAGAAACAAAAGAACATCAACAACGTCAAAATAAACAAACAAAAAAACCCAACCAAACAAAAAAAAAAAAAAAAAGAAAAAAAAATACACAACCAAAAACAAAGCAGTTTGTATATGTTGATGAATATTGTCTGGGCAACACGTGGTCTTTTGGGGTATGGGATGTTAGTCACAGTTCCGATACGACTGGAGGCTGCCGATTTCTCAAACCCCAGCAGGTAGACACCCTAAATCTCTCTTCAGCCCACTTAAAAGGCACTTTGAACTTGTAAACTTGCTGAGCAGAAGCTTTCCCAGCTTTCTCGCTGGAATCGCTGCTGAAGTGGCTATCCACTTACTCAGTGTGCCAAAACTGGTCTCACTCTGCCCCTGAGGGTTAGGGCTGCAAGGCGGCTCAGACCCCACCTTTAGGCTACTTGGTTGCTGGGTTACCAGCTCCCACCCGTTTCTAGCTCTGTGACCCTGAGGGCGGAGCTTGCCGGGGCAGATCGCTGACAATGATCCGTGTGACCCACCGCCAAACACTATTAGCTCCGTCTGGCTCAGCGGCTCAGACTGGGGCCCTAGACAACGGCCAAAGTTCTCCGCACTCCCACTCAGGCCTTCCCCAAGGCAGTTCAACTCAGTGCCAAGTCCAAGGACATCAAAAGAGTTCACAGGTAAGGCCTTTCTGGTTTGCAGTCTCGCTGCTACTGAACTTACAGTTGTGGGCGGGTTTAGACGGGTTGAACACACGCGACCACTTGCCGGTTTTCCACTGTTTTAGTCCTCCTCTTGGGGTCCAGAAGTCTCTCGCTGACTCCCTGTATCCTCATAGGAGTGATGATAGGCAGTTCCCACCAGCCAGAGATGCCTGGAGTCCTATCTCCCCAGACTCACGGTGCCCAGATGCAAGGAAGCTGTTACTCGGCTGCCATCTTGCTCCGCCCCCCGGAAGGACATAATTCTTAATTGTATAAGAGGAAAATATTCACCAAAGAAAGGAAGAGAATTACCGACTTGTGATCACAGAGACAGAGATAGCTAATGGTCTTTGAAAGAACTGCCAGAATAAATATTGTTAAATTTGTAATTTTAATTTTGAGATACTCTCATGTGATACATACATATTTCTATTATTTATGTCCTGGCTCTCAACCCCCATCATGAGGGGAAAATATCTAGTAACTCTTTGTTTTTCTTACTCACTGTCACCTAAATAAACTCTGTGAAGAACCTTGAGATGAGTCATTTAATCTGTATCATGGATTAAGTGAATTCAGTTTAATTAGCAAGTGTTCTTAGAATGTTGATAGTTAAACTATCATATCACTTTGAGTACAGTCAGAACAGAAAAATCTTACTGTAATTTTAGTAAGGAAAGTTTATTGTAAAGAAATATTAACCCCAGGACAGTGCCTGCAGCTCAAAGGAGTAGGGCGCCCATCCTATATACCAGAGGTAGAGGGTTCAAACCCGGCCTTGGCCAAAAACTGCAAAAAAAAAAGAAGGAGAAAGAAATATTAACAGCAAGAAATTGGTGTAATGAGGCATAGTCTTATCAGAAGCAAAAACAAACAAAAAAATAAATAAAATCAGTAAAGAATATAGGCACAGCTTATATAAAGAAAAGCTCCTGTGTTTATGGCTGAGATAGAGCACACAAGCAAAACTCTTTACTGGGACTGACCATAGAGGAGGACACAGCATGGCTAAGTGAATGGTCAAACATTCATTCCCACAAGTTTTGGCTGAAGTGCACCATAGCCAAAACTTGGGGCAGCTATTCTTTGAATTTGCCAGATATTCACCCACTAATGGGTAGGGAAATTTCTTCACTAGAAAGTATCTTAATGGAAACATTTTGCCAAAAACCACCCAAAGAGGATGTGAAGTTACTGGCCCATAAGTGTTACTGGACTCTCTGTGCTGCGGTAGTCAGGAATGGGGACGCTACAAGCACTGCAGGGGCCAGGTGCTGGAGACATGCCACAGGAGCCTGGACAGAGGGGATGCTGTAGGAGCCAGTGCTAGAGACTGTACACACTTCAGGATCCTGGACAGAAGGCACGCAACAGGAGCCAGTGCTGGATAAATTTATTTATTTATCTAAAATTAATAAAATTTATTATTTATCTAAATAAATTTATGTATGGAAAAGAAAGAGTAGTTACAGAATGAACGTGTAAATAGGATGTCGATCCCCAGATCAACTCTACTCTACCCTCTACTCGAGAACAGAATCAGCCACATAAGTGTAAAAAGGTCACAAGGGCTGCAAAGACGGGGGGAAAGAAACAACAACTGTTTATGACTACTCTAAAACCTCACACATAAAGTATAAAAATATATGTGTTTATTGTTCAATTTCCCAACTGTATGTGTTCAGTAGTCTTCTCAATTAGCTGTAAGTTAATCGTGATGAACTATAAAATAAGCTGAATATCCAGTTAAACGATGTGGATTCGAGTCGAGACTGTGCTCTCTATTACCCATGTAATGTCAGGCAATAAAAGCAACCAATAAAATGGTGATTTTAATGTAGCACATAAATGCCATAAAAATAAAATTAAATAATGTAAGCGAAACATTCATATTAATTGGTAAGCATCATATAAATAGAAGGCATTGGTGTTGCTCTGACTTAATTTCTTAATTCTTAAAAGAATCTTAGTATTATAAAAAGCAGACATATCTTGAAGAATCAGTCCTTCACAATTTTATACTGGATATCTTTTCTTAAAGTTATTTTCCTTCCGTAAGTCCAGGGGAAAATCTATTTTTCTTACCTGAACTGAACAAGGAAGAGCATGTTGTCAAAGTTAAGGTCTTTGATGGATAGTTCACGATCTCCTGGAATCTTCATGCATCTTTCATATTTGATCTTATAACTACTCTAATTTGTATATATGTCAAGTAAATATGCCTCAATTGTTTTTTAAATTTTTATTAAATGATTATCTGCATCCTCTTTTCCTTTTTTTAAATGTGTACTCATTCAAGTGACATGACAAACTCAGTCTTAACTTTCTAAGATCCATATTTCTAAACCTATGGGCAAACTTTGAACTTAAAACCCTATGAATTTAATATCCATATTAGATTTTTATTTTTATTTTAAGTTTAAATAGATTTTAAAACTCCCTGCTGAAAAACTTACAAAATAAATAAGCTTGTCAAATAAGTATTATTTTTATGGAAAACTATTTTCATGAATCACATAACTCAAGTTAATAGAAGTAAAGGAAATAATTTTCTGTTCTTATTAATTAAGAAATGTGTGTATGGGCGGCGCCTGTGGCTCAGTCGGTAAGGCACCGGCCCCATATACCGAGGGTGGCAGGTTCAAACCCGGCCCCGGCTGAACTGCAACCAAAAAATAGCTGGGCATTGTGGCGGGTGCCTGTAGTCCCAGCTACTTGGGAGGCTGAGGCAAGAGAATCGCTTAAGCCCAGGAGTTGGAGGTTGCTGTGAGCTGTGTGAGGCCATGGCACTCTACCGAGGGCCATAAAGTGAGACTCTGTCTCTACAAAAAAAAAAAAAAAAAAGAAATGTGTGTATGTTTAACACTCAATTTTCATTTGCTAAACATTCCAGCAATCATTGTTCTGGATTATGCCACATCAAAAAGAAAGAAGCCTCCACATTGTTAGGCTGTTTGGCACACCTCTTGGGGGTGGGACATCATTTTAAGAGTGACTCTACCTAACAAATGCAAACATTGTAACCTAATTTTTTGTTTCCTCAGGTTAACCTGAAACAATAAAAAATAATAATAATAAAAGGAGACTCATAATTTGGATCCCAAATAGGCAATTCTCTTAGAAGTTGAAGGAAGATTTTCTAGGAAAATAATAATAAAAAAAAAAAAAGACTTGATACTTACACCTTATTCACTCTCGGACAACATGCCTTTCTGCAGAATAAATTAAAAAACTATACATACGCCATCCATGAGCAAAACACAAGCTAGAGGTTGGAAAACTTACCCATATTCTCCAGAATGAGCAAGTCAGGCCACAATGTTTCTGATTTTAGTTTCCTAAAAGTTGCACAGTGGAGGATGACCCTGAAATAGAAGAACTCAGTCAAATATGATTAAAAGCAAAGGCCATAACATAATTGAGGGAAAATTACACGCAAAAATCAGTGTTTGGTGGCATTTAAAAATATATTATATGATCACATCAAAATGGTAATTACCTCAATAATAAACCTAGGTCACTGAAACTATTGAACTATTAAATAGATTTAGAAATTAAAACACCATTGATTTATTCAGGTGATGTGTAACTTTTCCTCATTACACATTATAATGATTTTACGATACAGCAGAATGCGAGCTTTATTGTTAATTACAAAAATGGTGTTGTGCTTTTATTTTTCTGAGGCCTAAACCTATGAACACAGGTTTATGTACTACAATTTTAAAAATGTATTTTTTAAATTGAGTGCCATTGTTGATTATCTCTAGCTCCCAAGTTTTAAAAACTAGATTTAAAACTAATTTCAGCGGTTTCATTTTTGGGCTATGGTTGAATAGCTTATATCAGATAAAATTTCCCAAGAAGAGTATATATAAACCCTGGATTAAAAATGAAAACTGCTGTTTGAAGATATTGGAAAACAACTAAGAAAGTCAGGACTTCAAAATCCCAAATACCCAAGAGAAGAAAAACACACTAAAGGACTCCTGTAGTGTTGTCAGCCAAGTCTGCTCTTGGGGCATTTCCCAACTTGTCAGCACACAGGGCCCAGAGGCTGTTGGCTGAAAATAAGCAAAAAAAAAAAAAAAAAAAAGCAACAAACAAACAAACAAACAAACAAAAAAAAAACAGAAAAGAAAAGCAAAAATGTCAGTAAGTTTAAAGGAAAGATTTATTCTAAAGGCAGGAAGCAAACCTCAGACGGAGACCATAAAGTCATGCTTCCATGTGGACAAAGAGAGGCAGGTATTATATAAGGGATGCAAGACATACATCCTCCACAGGATATGGGGGAATCATGAACATTCATAAAGAGAACCCATACATTTATGAAACACACAACCTATGTTCAATTTGGAGTAAAGACTTAACATTTAAGTCTTAGGTCCTAGAGATAAAAAGTGAAATGTAGTGCACAAGTTCATGAATGGCATATCCTCAGAAGACCAGCCAAGACCAGCCAGCTGCCCACAGTCATTTATCAAGAAGAAACTCTTTGTGATCCAAGATAGCTGCCATGTTGAAATTGCACTTATAAATTTATGAGGGGCTGCAAGGTGAGAACTAGAGTGAGGATATCAAAACTCTGTGAAGGAACAGGCTTAGCTAAAATAATATGACAATCAGCCACTGCCCCCTTGTTTTCTTGATAACAGTCACTGTCCCCTTGTCTGATTCTCTATAATTGCTACTCTAGAGAGGTCACAGCTAGTAGCTGTAAAAATTAATTTTTCTCCATAAATAACACCACCTGTTCAGAATTTAGGGATAGTTTTTGAGATATCTCCCAGCTCCTACATTCCAGTGAATTGACTGATCCATGCAGACCAAGAAACTGATTTTGCCTGCCACTTCTGCTCTTGGGGCAGTCCCTAACTTTTCAGCACACAGAGCCCATAGGCTGGTCTTGGTCCCCCACTCAAGGAACTGCATTCTAGTGGATTGGCTGACTCACCTAGACAGAGATCCATACTCAAGGACTGATTGTTCTGCTGTCAGTCTAAAACCAGCCAATTAGCAGACCTGATTGCCTAACCATCTGCCCACCAAACTATCTTTAAAAACCCAAATGTGAGAAATTTCTCCCATCTTCCACTTCACTTAGCACTAGACAGAATAAACTCTTTCTCTGCTGTAAACCCTGCCATCTCCAAATACTGGCTTTCTCCTGGGCAGTGGCCAGATGAACCTGGCTGGCAGCAACAATGTCAGAACCATAAAACTAGAGGAGCGCGCCAGGTGAAGTAAGCAGAGGAGTCTCCCCACCCTATGTTCTGATAAAACCAAGTAACAATGAGTGAGGGGCAGATGGAGGCAAATGGAATGTGACAAGCCTCCCATCCTTAAAATTTGGGGTCTTTTAGCCAAAGGAGAATCTGTTCGGAGATGTTTATTTGCCTCATGAAGAACAAGTAAAAAGTCTAGGCTCAGAACTTTTTGAAGTGGTGCAAAACTGTGGCTGCAAAAAATAAATCCAAGTCTATCACAACAACTTGGAATCAAAAGACCAATACCTCAGAGCAAAGTCAGCACTAGTGAAGTGGACCTAATTTCACACAGACTGACTGTTTGCCTGTGTAGTGGTTCTTATCTTCTAATCTGCAGGGAATGAGAGGCTGGGCAATCAAGCTGAAAACAAAAGCTGAGAAGCTAAGTAGATCACCGCAGAGCAATGAAGAGGGAAAAGCTACAGTTCAGGTACTGATGGAAAGTGAATGCCTTCTAAAATACTCCAGGTTTGCAACTGCAACTCATGAGGGGTGACTGCTAGACAAAGCTGTATGAAATATTAGTGGAATGGAAGATAAGGCAGCAAAAATAACAAATTGATACACCAAGTAAACATAAGTAAAAATATAGGGAAGAATGTGAAAGGTACATGCAAGAAAACGGAGAATTGCAGACCTGCAACTGGAGTTTCAGAAGGAGAGGAGATAGCAAAGAAGTGGCGGGTTCAAACCCAGCCCCGGCTGAACTGCAACCAAAAAATAGCCGGGCGTTGTGGCGGGCACCGTAGTCCCAGCTGCTCGGGAGGCTGAGGCAAGAGCTGGAGGTTGCTGTGAGTCCTGGTCCTGTAACATCATGGCACTCTACTGAGGGTGGTAAAGTGAGACTCTGTCTCTACAAAAAAAAAAAAAATAAATAAATAAAAAATAAAAGGAGGCAGTGAGTTATAGTTGAAGAGATACTACTATGGATCTCCTAAAATTGATTAATAAAAGACACAAACCTATAGAAACCCAGAAGGATAAATGTATACACATATATATTGGAGTGAAACTAAATATATATATATGCAAACTATATATGTAAATATATATGTATTTTAGAACTCACTGCCTCCTTTCATTTATTTCTTTATTTATTTATTTATTTGCTATCCCCTCTCCTTCTGAGACTCCAGTTGCAGGTCTGCAATTCTCCATTTTGTTGCATGTGCCCTTCACATTCTTCCCTCTATTTTTACTTATGTTTACTTGGTGTATCAATTTGTTATTTATGCTGCCTATAAATAAATATTTATTTATTTGTTATCTCCATTATATATATGTAAATATATATAAAGTTTATATATATAAATATATATATATTTAGTGTGCCTAAAATTAAACTTAGGCAAACTATAGCAAAATGACTATATTCAAACAAATAGAAAAATGTTAAAAGCAATCAGGGAAAAATGGGTACATTATCTTTAAGTGAAAAAAAAAATGACATCTGATTCTAAAATGAAAATGATAAAAGCCAAGATCAAAATGCTTCTTTAAAGTATTTAAAATACTTTAAAGAAATAAATGCTAATCTTTAACTTGATATACACCTAAAATATATCTAAAGATGGTAAATTAAGACAAATAGAGAATTTATATGTGGGTGTTAGCAGTAAGGGAAATGCTAAAGGAAGTTCTTTGAGCAGAAGGATATTATCCCAACTGGATTTTTAGTAATAAAGGAAAGAATAAAGAACACTAGAAAAAATAAAAGTGTGATATTCTGTGTAAAATTGGGTATATAAACAGCAATATGAATTATCTTTTAAGACTTAAAATATCTAAAAAAAAAAAAGACTTAAAATATCTAACAAAAATAGCACAAAACGAAAGAGGGGATTGAACATACCAAGTGTTAATGGGGATTCCATTCACCTAAAAAAATAAAAAGTGAATAAAAAAAATATTTGGATGAAACATATTTTTCCCAATAAAATTGCTGTTTTTCTCTTACATTAATGTTCATTCAAAAAGTATTTGCTTTTCACATTTTATACACCAGGATTTTTAATAGACCTTGAGATATACATAAATAGAAGATACTCTCTGTCCTCAGGTACATTAAATCCAGTTTAATAACAAAATCTGTCTATTCTAAGATTCATCACTGATTTAATTCAGATTGGGAGCAGAAAGGAAACACTGTGATAAATAGTGCTAAATATGTTTTGTTTATTTGGTTTTGTAGAGATGGGGTCTTCACTCTATTAGCCAGGCTGGACACAGGATTATGGTCAGAGCTCACTGTAGTCTCAAACTCCGGAGCTCAAGTGATCCTCCTACCTTAGCCTCCAAAGTAGCTAGTAATGTGAAGGAAGGTTCCTTCACTATTTTTTCTTTCTTTCTTTCTTTTTTTTTTTTTGGGGGGGAGCAAGGGTCTTGATGTGGTGTCGTCCACTGGAATTCATGGGCTCAAGCAATCCTCTACCTACATCTCCCAAAGTGTTGGAATTACATGCGTAAGCCACCATGCCTGGCCTAAGTATGCATTTGTAAGAAAATTAATTGAAAACAGAATTTACTTATTCATACAATTATATACTCCTTTTATTCAACATCCAAATCGAAATTCAAATCTAAGATTTCTAAATATTTAGATTCTGTAATTTTCCTGAATTTCGATGGTTATTGGTAAAAATGTATGACATCATTATTATATTTTGCTGTTTGTAAATATTATTTCACTTACCTTTTTTATAACTTTTAGTTAGTATTGATGGTATCATATGTAACTATTTTTTATTGTATTTGTGTGGCTGAAACTGTAGTCGTACTTATGTAAGTATAGGGTCAAGCAGCATTTCTCAAAAGTCTTTACTTATGACATATAAGGTTTGGTATTTGAATGGCATTCCTTATTGATTCATGATCTTTGATTTTTTTTTAATTTAAAGAGTTTTGGCAATGTATTTGCCATCAATTGCAATTTCTAACAACCAGATGATGTTCTAAGCATACAAGGCAAATGAATGTTGGTGTTAATGTGAAAACATTCTATGTTAATGTGAAGACATTTATAGATCAGTCTATACATAAGATATTCTTAATTATTTGATAATCACCCTTATGGTTGATGTCAATAAATCACTTATAAAATATTAAGAACTTTAGAGAGAATTTGTTACAGTTACTTAGGTCTGTACCTCTTCTTATAAAATGTTAAATGAAATAAGGATTTCCAAGTGTACTGTAAACAGGTTACAAAATACTAGTTTCATAAATAAGTAAAATGGCCAGACAAGCTGTAACAATAGGGCGAAAAAATGAATGAGATTTATTGACTGTTTTATTCACAATCAGAATATTTAAAAAATGAAGAAATGCCTTATGAGGGAGGTATCATTTCGTTCTTTGGCATATGAGTCCAATTTGAGCAGAGGTGGATGAAGAAAAGGTCTTTTCATGTAGAGAAACAGCTCACTCAGAAATGAAATTCAGTGCAGAGATTGAGAAGGTGTCTACTTTGGTTGGTTTGTAAAATGGATGAACATATAGTGATAAATAAATCAGTAATGGTGAATGGAATAAATAGTAACAATCTATATCTCTGAAGTGGATAATAAATCCTATGGAAATAAAAAAAAATTAGCTTTTAATTTTAAACACTGTGTGTGTGCGTGCAGTGAAGTGGACATGTGATACAAGTAGCGTTAGCATTCGGAAAGGCTTTTAGTTGGCAGCATTATGTGGAACAAATTGAATCAGAAAAATAATAAAAGCAGGAAATCCAGGAGTAAGATGGTCACAGCAACCTCATTTATTAGCAATGAAGGCCTGAATAAGCAAGGCAAAGCTCGTAACACACATTTGAAAAATGCTGAGAGATGTAAGTAAAAGAATTGAAAAATAATTAAACTATGGGATAAATTAAGAAGCTGGAGAAGTTTGAGGGAACTCTCCTGCTCTCAGTCTAGGAGAATGGAGACTGGAAAGGAGGCAGAGAATGTTTGCCAGGGAATAATGGTTATTTTATTTTTTTAATTTATTTTTTATTATTAAATCATAGCTGTGTATATTAATGCAATCACGGGGTACCATACACTGGTTTTATATACCATTTGACATATTTTCATCACACTGGTTAACATAGACTTCCTGGCATTTTCTTAGTTATTGTGTTAAGACATTTATATTCTACATTTAGTAAGTTTCACATGTACCCTTGTAAGATGCATTGTAGATGTGGTCCCACGGATTACCCTCCCTCTGCCCATCCAGCCCCCTCCCCTCCCTTTCCCCCTTCCCCATATTCTTAGGTTATAATTGGGTTATAGCTTTCAAACAAAAGCTATAAATTAGTTTCATAGTAGGGCTGAGTACATTGGATACTTTTTCTTCCATTCTTGAGATACTTTACTAAGAAGAATATGTTCCAGCTCCATCCATGTAAACATGAAAGAGGTAAAGTCTCCATCTTTCTTTAAGGCTGCATAATATTTCATGGTGTACATATACCACAATTTATTAATCCATTCATGGATCAATGGGCACTTGGGCTTCTTCCATGACTTAGCAATTATGAATTGGGCTGCAATAAACATTCTGGTACAAATATCTTTGTTACAAAGTGATTTTTGGTATTCTGGGTATATACCTAGTAGAGGAATTATAGGATAGAATGGCAGGTCTATTTTTAGATCTCTAAGTGTTCTCCAAACATCTTTCCAAAAGGAATGCATTAATTTGCATTCCCACCAGCAGTGTGGAAGTGTTCCCCTTTCTCCACATCCACGCCAACATCTCTGGTCTTGGGATTTTGTGATATGGGCTAATCTTACTGCAGTTAGATAATATGTCAAAGTAGTTTTGATTTGCATTTCCCTGATGATTAAGGATGAAGAGCATTTTTTCATATGTCTGTAGGCCGTGCACCTGTCTTCTTCAGAGAAGTTTCACTTCAAGTCCCTTGCCCACCCTGAGGTGGGATCACTTGTTCTTTTCTTGCTAATACATTTGAGTTCTCGGTGGATTCTGGTTATTAAACCTGTCAGAGACATAACCTGCAAATATCTTCTCCCATTCTGAGGGCTGTCTGCTTGCTTTGCTTACTGTGTTCTTGGCTGTGGAGAAGTTTTTTAGTTTGATCAGGTCCCAGTAGAATATTTTTGATGTTACTTCAATTGCCCGAGGGGTCCTCCTCATAAAATATTCACCCAGGCAAATTTTCATGTTTTCCCTGCACTTTCTTTTAGTGTTTTTATAGTTTCATGTCTGAAGTTTAAATCTTTTATCCAGTGAGAGTCTATCTTAATTAATGGTGAAAGGTGTGGGTCCAGTTTCAGTCTTCTACAGGTCGCCAGCCAGTTCACCCACACCATTTGTTAAATAGGGAATCTTTTCCCCACTGAATGTTTTTAATTGGCTTTTCAAAGATCAAATAATGGTAAGTAGCTGGGTTCATCTCCTGGTTCTCTATTCTGTTCCATACATCTTCCTCTCTGTTTTTGTGCCAGTACTATGCTGTTTTGATCACTCAATTTATAGTGTAGTCTGAGGTCAGGTAGCTTGATTCTTCCTGCTTTGTTTTTATTTGATCTTGATTTATTTGATCTTCATTTTATATGTAATCAGAAAAAAACTCAAATAGCCAAGACATTAATCAGGAAATAATGATTATTTATTTACTCACAGTAACAAGAGTTTGTATTATCTTTCACAAAAGAGTCTTTCTTAAATGTGATTTCTTCTATGGTCTTCTTCAAAAAGCACATAGCAGCTATAATTATAACTACATTTTGTTTTTCAAAGATATCTGCTTTCATCTTTTTTGTTTTTGCCACCAATGCTATGTGAGTCTGTGACCACTGAAACAGGAATTCTTATAGAAACCACAGTTCAATGAAAACAGTTTTCTAGTAAGACCTCTTAGTACTGAGTTCAAGTTCTGTCAGTACCACTAACATAGTTCAGTTATGACCATCTCGGTTAAAAATAAATTTTATTGAATGAAAGGAAAGTTGACTTTAACTGCTTTCAAAATAGCGTTGTATTTTTCTTTTTTTTTTTTCCATTTTTTTTTTAATTTTTTTATTAAATCATAACTGTATACAATGATATGATTATGGGGCATCATACACTCACTTCATAAACCATTTGACACATTTTTATCACAGTGGTTAACATAGCCTTTCCGGCGTTATCTCGGTTACTGTGCCAAAACATTTACATTCTACATTTACCAAGTTTCGCAAATACCCCTATAATATGCACCACAGGTGTGATCCCACCGATTCCCCTCCCTCTACCCACCCCCCCCTTTCCCACTTCCCCCTATTGTTAAGTTGTAGCTGGGTTATAGCTTTCATGTGAGAGTCCCAAATTAGTTTCATAGTAGGGCTGTGTACATTGGGTATTTTTTCTTCCATTCTTGGGATACTTTACTAAGAAGAATATGTTCCAGCTCCATCCATGTAAACATGAAAGAGGTAAAGTCTCCATCTTTCTTTAAGGCTGCATAGTATTCCATGGTATACATATACCACAATTTATTAATCCATTCGTGGATCGATGGACACTTGGGCTTTTTCCATGACTTAGCTATTATGAATTGGGCTGCAATAAACATTCTGGTACAAATATCTTTGTTATGTTGTGATTTTTGGTCTTCTGGGTATATGCCCAGCAGAGGAATTACAGGATTGAATGGCAGATCTATTTTTAGATCTCTGAGTGTTCTCCATATATCTTTCCAAAAGGAATGTATTAATTTGCATTCCCACCAGCAGTGCAGAAGTGTTCCCTTATCTCCGCATGCACGCCAGCATCTCTGGTCTTGAGATTTTGTGATATAGGCTAGTCTCATTGGAGTTAGATGATATCTCAAAGTAGTTTTGATTTGCATTTCTCTGATGATTAAAGATGATGAGCATTTTTTCATATGTCTGAAGGCCTTGCGCCTGTCTTCTTCAGAGAAGTTTCTCTTCAAATCCCTTGCCCAGCCTGCGATGGGATCCCTTGTTTTTTTCTTGCTGATGCGTTTGAGTTCTCTGTGGATTCTGGTTATTAAACCTTTGTCAGAGTTATACCCTGCAAATATCTTCTCCCATTCTGAGGGCTGTCTGCTTGCTTGAAAAATAAAAAGACACCCACGGTTAAGAAGCCCAGATTGCAACTGCTCAGTAAAGTTTCCACAATCTGGCATCTTGACCGTGTATGTTTTTTCCCTCCAGTTGCAAGTCAGATGCTGCAACTCCTCACATCGTAAATGCCCTTAGACAGGAAGAAGTTACCAGCAGAGGTGAAAAAGTGAGTGGAATCTATTCTTTTAAGAGCAACCAATCCAACAAGCCCCCTCCGGTAGATGTCTGCTTATATTTCATTGTTAAATTGAGATTCCCCTATAAAAAAAGGAAGTGTAAGTATGAGGATATTTTAAGGAAGTACAGGAGCATCCCAATAAAATTGGTGCTAAGTTGGTAAGAAAGAGATGGCAGATATTGAATAGGCATCTAAGAATGTCTGCGCCAGTAGTTTTATTTTTTCTCATTTGGAAAATGAAAGGACTATGTAATCTATAAGGCCTCTGTTAACTCTGAAGATCCATGATTGTATATAAACTAACAAAAATACTCGACCAAATTATTCAGATAACAGTTAAATATCACATGAGCTCAGACAATTAGATTCACAAACTCATCCTAGAAAAAGTGCTGCAATACCTCATTGCTGAATATCTCTACAGTTGCCTTAGAAGTGCTGTCGTGGCCATCTAATGACTGTAGTGATATTCAGCAGTGAGATATGTAGCATTCTGTCCAGGATGAGTTCATGAACTTAAATGTCTGACCTCGTATCATAGTCATGTCATAAAAAACACTTGCTTGGCTATTAAATGGCATAATTCTGGGAATTGTATTTGTGACTGTGATAGCAGAATGTTTCAATATAACTCAAAGTTTCTCTTTCATCAGAATAAGCAATATCTCTGAATACTGAGTTAGCTAATGTCAGAAATGAGTTAATTAGACTTTTTACTTTTTATATTGTTTACATCAGATCTAAAAGACTCTTGCATTTCAAAATAGCAGGAATGCAATTTCATGGTATTCTGCTTAAGTGACTTAGAGATGTATACTAACTGCCTAAAGTTTGATTATTTTAATGATTTTAAGTCTACCGAAACTCAAATACAGATTTGTGATTTTCTAACCAATGTACTTGTTCCAGAATGAAGACTCGAATCTGAATGTTAAATTATAAATTTTCTCATCAAAACAAATGTGCAAACCACAGAGAAGATAATTTTAGTAAAAGGAACTAAGAGTCTATAAAAGTTTTGTATGTAATTTATGAGTGGTAAATCAGGCATAGAATAAACTATCACAGAACCTAAACCTAATTCTCAAATAACCCGAGGTTATTGGTAAAGCTAATCTAGACTTTTAATCAAATATTCACTAAAATGAAGTTAGATAATTGGCAGAATAATTAGCTGATAGAAATTTGTATTTTGTCAAGTGGTTTTTTATTATTATATGAACACAGCATTGTTTTGAGATCCTGACAGATGCTGAATTTGAGTAAAATATTTAGAACTATGTACTATTTAAGTTAATATAATGTACATTACCTTAGAGAAATTTAAAAATGTATCCTCTGCTTTAAATTCACTTACTGATTCATTTATTAATATTTATCACACTTGATAAGGACTTTCTACATACAACTAATAAACAATGTGAACAGTGGTTTTGCCAAAGTAAATCCAAAGCTATTTTATAACATCTTTATACTTAATAGACCTATTTAAATTGTTAATGTATACATATTTTATATCTTTAAGAGTTGCAAGTTATTCTAGACCTAATAATAATGATGTCTCATTGATTAACTTGGTTGATGTAGTCTAGTTAAACCAGTACATATTACCTAAAATTATTGAAAAAAATCCAGCAGCTTCTGTCTCCAGGAGTTCTCTGAGTCACAAGAATTATACAGTAAAGGGAAATAAATAGGAAGGCATCTGCTAAAAACCAAAGACAAAAGGCAATTACCTTTAAATAATAAATGTGATTTAATGAAATGATATATTTAAATGCTAAAATAAAATAATTGCTAATCTAGAAGGTGAAAATATTATTCAATCAACAGATTAAAGGTATTTTCAGACAAACAAAAATGGGAAGAATTTGCCATAAACAGGCAATACTAATTAAAGGCAATACTAATGAATATCTTTCAGATAGAAAGGAAAATATTCTAATATAAGGTAAGAGGTGCAGGCAGAAGAAGTAAACAAGTAGATAAAAAATAATAAAACTATAGTTAATTTAAAATAGTATTGACTAAATAAAGCAATGTTCATAATGCTATATATATATATACACACACATATCTTCCATGTGACACATATGTATATATACACACATACAAATTAAACATGGGAATAACAAAACACGTAACATGAATGTCAAAATTCTCAGACACCATTTTCTGAAATCTCTTTTTAGTTTAGAATTTTCAATGTTGAATAAAAAGAAATACAAAGGTCCATCATGAGATGTTAATTTTGTTTATATTTAAGGGAAAAATATAGAAATTTTAGAACTATATTATTATATACCAATCTTAAACTCATCAATATATATATATATATTTTTTTTTTTTTTTGTAGAGACAGAGTCTCACTTTATGGCCTTCGGTAGAGTGCCGTGGCCTCACACAGCTCACAGCAACCTCCAACTCCTGGGCTTAAGCGATTCTCCTGCCTCAGCCTCCCGAGCAGCTGGGACTACAGGCGCCCGCCACAACGCCCGGCTATTTTTTGGTTGCAGTTTGGCCGGGGCCAGGTTTGAACCCACCACCCTCGGTATATGGGGCCGGCGCCCTACCGACTGAGCCACAGGCGCTGCCCCAACTCATCAATATTTTTACAAAATATGTAGTATTTTAGAATATTCTTTGAATACAATATTTTAAATTTTGAAACACATAATTACAAAGAGTTCCGTTGCTTGGATAATTACACTTTTTTTTTTTTTACACAGGTTTCACTCTGTCACCCAATCTGGAACTAACATCAGCCTCCGCTCCAGGGCTCAAATGATCCATGTGCCTCAGATTCCAGAGTGGCTAGGATAACAGGTGCACACCACCACGCCGACTGATCTTATTTTTTGTATAAATAGGACCTTACTATGTTGCCCAGGATGCTTTCAAACTACTGGCCTCAAGTGATCCTCTTGCCTCAAACTGCCAAAGGGCTGGAAATACAGGTGAGAGCCATGTGCCCAGCCCCAATAATTCTACTTGTAATCAGTTGTGTTCAGATTCAAAACACAATTTCCATATGTGCTTTAACTTAGTCCCATTTTTACACTCGACTTATCTATTGGTAACATTACGGAAAAGTTTATATTTATAGTACCTTTTTTGTTTTTTACAGAATAGTAAATTAAGAAGTATAATAAGGATAATAATGAATAATTCTTCTGAACACATACAATTAAATATATAGATTAAATATAAATGGATTATTATTTTTTTTTACAGGAGAATTTCAAGGATGGGTGCCAAAATAGGTAAACAGGAATATGGCCCAGATTAAATTAGTTATTTTACTAGAAATATTTCCGTAAGAAAATGCTTTAATCTCCCCACTTTACTTTCTGCCTCTCATAAATAGTAAAACATAAAGTTCAGTACTATTACCACATACCATGCTAGATGTTATGGTAATTGAAGGGGAAAAGTGGAAAAGGGGAAAAAATTGCTAATAGATACATAAATATATTTCTACTAAGTAAAGGGAAAAATACTCATAATGCTTTTATGATCCTCCCTTGGAAACTGAGCACATGATTATGGCTGGTTTTTACATCTAACCGCTTGCTAGACACGAATCTACTAGTATTTTTTAAAATTCAAAAATTCCTACAGATCAAGCAGAACAAACATAATGGAAAAAGTAATAAACAGAATTCTGGGGTGGTGCCTGTGGCTCAAGGAGTAGGGCTCAAACCCAGCCCTGGCCAAAAAAAATAGAATTCTGACCATCTGTTCAGGAAGAATATAAATGATAAGCACGAGGATATTTGTTCAGCCTTATATATCATCTTGGCACATAATAACATGAGAAAATTTCATGCTCTTCACTGAATTAAGGAAAGAAAGAAAGAAGTGAGTCAGAAAGGAAGGGACAAAGAAATACAGGAAAAGGGAAGGAAAGAGCAGGAATTAGAGAAGATTGACATTACCCTAAGTTCGTTACCCCAAGGAGAATGTGTGGCAACAGTAATTCCGAGACAGTACCAGCAGGAATGGACTGGTGACACGATTTTGGAAATGAATTTGACCGTATACAGTAAAAGTAAAGGTAGTTATAACTTCTCACTCACTTCCTTTTTCCTAGAATTATTATATAATATTAAATATTTGTGAACATGTCCACAAGAAGACATATAAAAATATCATTGAAACACTGTTTATAACAGCAATGTATTGAAACCCCTCTTGAAGAGAATCAATACCTAAATTGGAGTACAAATAATCAGTGAAACATTCTTTTAACAATAAAAAGGAATGAACTAGGATTCATATTTCAACATGGATAAACAACAAAAATGTAATATTAAGGAAAAAACAAGCTGTGTTTGTTTCCCTGAAACAAGATTTAAAATACATGTTTTTATACATACATAAACTACTTATGAGAGTTGTAAACACCACAACAGCATAACCAATCCTCTCGTCTCCCTGATAGAAAAGATACCAAGGAGATGAGCTTCCTGTCACATACCCAGCTTCTTAAGCAGAACCTGGCACAAAGGAAGTTGTCAAAATGTGTGTTGAATGAATATATGACATTTACAGTTTTTTCCCTGACCTGAAAAATTATCAGTGTTTTCATAGTTAATATATTTTTCTTTGTACTATTACAGGAAGTATAAAACACTTAGGAATTTTTTTTTTTTTTTTGAGCTAGAGTCTCACTATGTAACCCTAAGTACAGTGTCGTGGTGTCACAGCTCACAGCAACCTCAAATGCTTGTGCTGAAGCGATTCTCTTACCTCAGCCTCCCAAGTAGCTGGGACTACTGGCATCTGCCACAATCCCTGGCTATTTTTTTGTTGTTGTTGTCATTGTTGTTTTAGCAGTCCCGGGCCAGGTTCAAACGCACCAGCCCCAGTGTATGCGGCCTGCGCCCTACCCACTGAGTACAGGTGCTGAGCCTGGAATTTTTAAAGCTAAAGAAAAATATTAACTTTGTATATACAAATTTAATTTAAGTAATTATTCTAAGTTTTAAAAATTATATGCCATTTTATTCATCTTTAAAACAGATTAATATTTTTCTATTAATTATAATAATACAGAAACATTATAAACAAAATTAGCAAAATTGATACTATGCAATTTTACTCTTAAAAAGGCTTCAAATGAAGGATACCTAGTTTTCCCCAAATAATCTTTTATTTAGTAAATATGATTGATAAGTTGTGCACACAACTTGGAAAAATGTCCAAGATTAATGACCATAAGTATTGCCTGAAACTTCAACTAAGAAAAAAAAATATTTTCATATCTGAGTATCACTTATCATCTTACCTTACTGTGCATTTATTTATACTGACCCAATAAGTTTCTTAGGGTGGGTTAATGCTAATGAGGCCAAGTCATAAATTCTGTGCCTGTGACCAAGGTAGTTTGTCCTGTACTTTGACCGTTGATTGTACCCTTTAGCTTGAAAACTTATACAGCTAATAAAAGATTTAATTACAAAGAAAACAGACAAGAAATCTGTAAAAATACATATTTTTGCTTTTTCAAAATCAAGCTGTTATTGCAATGTAAGAAGCTAGAGGAAATTCAAAAAGTTAAGGATCAAAACCAAAAAAAGTGATACAGTGTTAAGACAGAGGTAAAATGCAAATCTAAAACTATTTCTAGATTGTGTCCTTAAATAGGATAAGTAAGATTCTCTTCCTCTCAGTGGTAACTTAGAATGCCCATACTGGAAGTCCAGAAAATTACATAATAAACCACATTTTTTTAGTAACGATGGGCAAAATTCAAGGCACTAACGTTTGCTAATTCCCAGTTTTTATTCTTTAGCCTTTGTCTAGTGCAATCTCTTTTCACTTTACATAATTCTACCGTTTGCCACAAATTCAAATAATTTTAGACAAGGTAGTCATGCAAATATCTAAAGCATAAGGAACTGTAAGTATTACAGGGAAATAGAAATTTCTAGTCTAACTTATTTGGTGGGAATTTAATTATTTGACCAGTCGTTTGTGATTCCTTTAATTCTGGAACCTGCCTTGTTGAATATGTGATACATAAAACTCCAGATTACATACTGTACTTTAAAAGTAACTATGCTAACTTTCTGTGTTCTTAACATTCAATTCATTTAATACATTTTGGTAATATAATTAAAACAAACTCCATTTTTGAACATTATTTTGAGATGGTCATTGAGAAAGGTACTTTTAGTGTATTATTACATTTAAACACCAGAACAACACTACAATATAAAGATTATTAGGCCAATTTTATAAATGAGAAAATTAAGTAGTAGGAAGAATGAGAAAGTTGACAAATTTGTCTTAGGAATACTTCCCCGAAAGGGAGCTGAGGTGAGCTTATGCCAGCTTCTGAAAGGCAATTGTAAAATTTTGTGAGAATATTATTAAACTGATGGTAGCTTTTAAATGGCCCCGGTGGGAGTATTTCTACCACAGAGCTTGGCAAGTGTTACCAGTCAGGGATTTTTCTTTTTTTTTCTTTTCAAAGGGCTGCTATCCTAGCATACAACTGAGTCAAACAGTTTCTGTAGAGTCAGAAATCATATTCTTAGGTGTTTTATGAAAGAACCCATACTTATGACTTCTGTGTAGAACGGTTTCTGCTGTGGCACTTTTATTCTTCAAGAATTATTATTATACATTAGTACAGCATTAGTAAGGTTAATAAAAGTTAAGTTCTATTTTATAGTTGTCTATAATAAATCATACTCACACTGATTAAATTAGTAATAATCGAATGTCAAACTAGGAAATGTGTCCTTGATTTTATATCCAGTGGAGAGTTTTCATTCAGGGCAGGGCAGGACCATCATCAGAACTGTGATTAGCTTCTTAACACGTTCTCTGGCAATAGGGCAAAAAGTGCTTTTCAATTTAGCAGACCCGACTAGACGCTAACAACCAGAAGCTATCAAACTAATCCCTGGGTAAGATAACAAGGTCTGGGCTGACATAGTAGTGGCAGTGTGGCTCCTGAATTTTATTGTTACTACCAGAGGACAGCTGCATAACACAGTAAAATGCCATATGGGAACTTGTCTTTGGAGGCTTACCACAAAATTTTGCTCTTATAAAATAATTTGTTTGAATTGAAACTATTGTACCTGAGTGTCCTTTTTCCTTAAATTAGTTCTCTCCTAGAGATCACTGTACCATTTCTAATTATTTGATGAGGGTAATGAAGTGAATTAAGTGAATTCATCTTCAAATTTTTAGAGGTTTGTGTATTTATGCCTGATTGAAGCATTTTTTGTCCTAGGAATATCCACTCCTTTCATGTTAATTTTTCCTCCATCTGTCCAAATATTCAGAATGTGAAGAATGTATTTTATCATGTCCACATGGTCTTTTTTTCCTCTTTGCTTTTATTTTACTAAATGGATTGTTCTAAGACTATTCTCTATTTTATTAGATTTTAATCTGTCTTTGAAAAATCATGATGATAAGGTTTAAAATGTAAGACTTCATTTCTTTTGTTTTAGTGTTTTGAAAAATGCTATTAGTTATTATAAGGAGCAAGATGAACAATATAAGGTCTTTAGGTATTTATATGAAATGTGTGATGTTCATATTTTCTAATTTAATAAAATAGTTTAATATATGATTCATTATCAAATTGGAATTAAAAATATAATCAACAGGTATAAATATCAATACATAAGCTCTGTTGTGAGAGGAAAAACATTTATTTATTTATTTATTTATTTATTTATTTTTCAGTTTTCTCTTTATCCTGAGTCTCCATTCTCTTGGGCTGACTTTACTTTTGAGCTCAGTGATTGTCACGTTCCCTCCCTTCTGTCCTGGTTCCAAGAACTCATAAGGGCAGGGGTGGCTGTACTTTTTATTTGTCTACACACTAAACACCCCATATATATGTTCATTTCAGGGTTGGTGGTTCTTTGCCATTTTGTTGAAATTCTTTATGCATAGAAACCTTTAATTTTTTTTCTTTGAGATAGAGTGTCACTATGCCATGTCTCACAAATCCAATTATAGCCCAAGAATATGCGGAAAGGGGAAAGGGAGGGGAGCAGAGGGGGAAGGATGTGTGGAGGGAGGGTAATTGGTGGGACCACACCTACAGTGCATCTTACAAGGGTACTTGTGAAACCTACTAAATGTAGAATATAAATGTCTTAACACAACAACTAAGAAAATGCCATAAAGGCTATGTTAACCAGTTTGATGAAAATATTTCAAATTGTATGTAAAACCAGCACATTGTACCCCATGACTACATTAATGTACATAGCTATGATTTAATAATAATAATAATAAATCACAGCTCACAGCAATTTCAAACTCTTGCACTTAAGCTATTCTCTTGCCTCAGCCTCCCAAGTAGCTGGGACTGCAGGTGCCCGCCACAACGCTCGGCTATTTTTTGTTGTTGTTGTAGTTGTCATTGTTTAGCAGGTCTGGTCCGGGCTCGAACCCGCCAGCCCTAGTGTATGTGGCCAGCACCCTAACCACTGAGCTACGGGTGCCAAGCCTATACATAGAAATCTTTGCTCAACATTGTACCATATGCCTTGCTTGATATAACTTGTTATCGTTTCTCTCTAAAACCTTGGTGCGGATGTCCCCAGCTGAATGCTTCTAGACTCTTTTCCTTTCTCAGTTCAAGGAAGTTTTTATATAGATTCAAGAAAATCCTTTTCCCATGATGTTCCATCAAATCACCCTGCTTCTGTCTAAAGCCCTGTTTTTGTTTTTTTTTTCCTTTGATCTTAGGAAAGTCTGTAAATGCTCCTAAAATGTAAGCTATTGAGTAAGAGCCAGTTCTGTTATGTACCCTGCAGCATGCTTTTTCTTTTCTTTTCTTTTCTTTTTTTTTCTGAAGCTGTGAAATATAGATCTATTGCTTGAAAATAGTTAAGGCAAAGGCCAGCATTTCAGGAGTATTTTACACAGGCATAAGAAATACCACAGAATCCTTAGGAGTGGCTCTTGTCAGTGAAGGATAACAGGAAGTAAACACATTTGCAGTAGAATCTCCACAGCTGACCACACCCCTGCACTGATCACCTCCATAAATTGACCTAATTTTTATACCTACCACATGTTCATATCAGGACAGTAGACCAAGTACTGTATGTTGACCACCTCCGTGTGTTGACCAGTTTGTTAAAGTCCTTGGGTGGCCAACTAACATAGATTCTACTGCACCTTTAATTGAAACATTGGATCCTTTAGCATTGGATTGTCACCATTAGGCATTTCGGATGGTAATGTGTGCCACGCAGTCTATGTGTCTAGTTCCTTGAGATTTTTTCTTTTCACATTGTAAAACTTCTTTGGGAGTATCATTGGCATAAAAGTTCTTGCTTACATCATAGAAAGGAATTTCAATACATACATGCAATTTGTCCACAGTGGTGAGTTTATGGAGTGCAGAAGTGAAAATGCACTCCCAAGATGGGGAGTGGGCCGGCACAGACACAGCAACTGCCTGGGACGCTGAGCAGTGGCTGTTTTTATTTGCTGACTTCAAAGAAGGGTGGAGCGTCATTGTTCATTCTCTTTTTATTCATCATTCTTGTTTTCCCCACAAGGGGGCAAAACCACAATGCTGACTTCTTACAATTCTGATATGATGGGGGAAAGGTCACTTTGAACCTGTGCCACCCTAGGAAAGTAATGACTCTCTTCTCCTCAGGTCTGTATCTTCAGAGCTGTTGGCTGGAGCTGGGTGTCCGCCTTTCCCTCTCCCCTGTCCCTTGCTCACACCTAACTACTTCCCCTGCCATATGATTTGTGTGTGGCATCTGACGTTAAGTCATTCAAAAGGCAGTATTTAAACTACCTCTGTGGTTCATCTGGAGACCCTCAGAATCATACCAAATAGTTTAAAAGTCTGATTATTTATGTGCAACAATAGAAACAAAGCCATACACACAAAAATATACATCTTAAAATCAACTAAAGCATTAATAAATATTTCCTTCAATTTCTTTGTTTTTCTTACCACAGGGCCAGATTTCTGTGTTTGTATTGGGTACTGGTCAGGTGATGATTGGTCAACGGCTGTGCTCAAACACCTGATGCTCCTGAGGATAATGGATCTGGGGGCAGGGGTGAAGCTTTCCCTTTCCTCTTCTGCAGCTTGGCCTCCTGTGTGCAGGCCATTGCTTTCTAGCCAGCCAGGGATTTGTGGGGAGCTGACCTATCCCCTCCAGGCATTTGCATTTCCGGGCTCTCCTTTTTGAATGTCTGGCTTCTCTGCCACTTTCCCAAATCAAGTTCACAGCCTCGGGCTTAGCAGAGCTTCAGATTTCCAATCCTGTTTTTTTCTTACTTTGCGACTTTCACCAACTATGCCGTAGGGGGTGGTTCTTCACTGTCTGCTCCAAAGCGAGTCAGTCACCTTGGTGAACCAAGTTGCCAGGTTTCCTGGCCTGTCACAGTCTGATGAAGCTACAGTGCTGAGAGAGCTGTGAGGGAGAGGGGAGAGAATGAATCAAGACCCAGGAAAGAAGGCCACAGTCTCACTCCTTTTAAATGAGGTCCTAGAAGTTTCTCGTAAACAACTGCTTCTCAGGTTATTTTTGCCTTTAATCAATTTTGGAGTCTTGAAATGCTTACTTTCAACAATCTTGTACAGTTCTAGATGTGTGTTTTAAGAGAAGATTTGCCAACATCTTCCTGCTACCATAGCTGGGAATCCTGTCATAATCTCTTTCACACTTAGAGGACTTTCCCCAGTTATTGCATATCATGACAATTAGTCCATGAATACATGATATTTGTATTATAAATTTATAGTAACCAAACTGTCAAGGCCAAATGAATTCAGAGTACAACCAAGAGAGGGTGTGTGTGTATATATACACACACACGGCGTGTGGTTGGCTTGACCAGAAAACTCATTTGTGTCAAAGTTATAGCAAAGTTATATCTCACATGGAGGCCAAGAGAAACACCCCTTTCACTCTCTGAAGAGTCCCTGAAAATTCAGCTCACAAAAGGCAGGTTAATTGGAAAATGGCCCACAAATTCATTTAATGTGCATAAAGAGAAAAAAGCGCAGAGGGATTATCCACTATCAACCCCAACAGGGTTCAGAAGTTTAGATACCAGCCTGGCAAAACAGGGCATGAAAGATATAGAAGAGGAATTCCATCGAAGGCAAATAAAGGATTAGTAGGGAGAAAGGATCCTGGGACAAAGATTAACTAGTAAATAGTTTTCTTAGACAGTGAAAGTGAGGTTACATCCTTGGTTTTACAGGAGGGGGGGAAGTGTTCCTTTGGGTAGGTCTGGATCTTAGGCAGATAAAGGAACATCCACTTTACCGCATGCTTTGAGGGAGATGGCGGGGACAGAAAGGTGAGAGGGACTTGAGGCTTCTTATTTAATTCAGCATAACATGCCATATTTGGGGGTGCCAGTGTCTGAGCCCCAACAGTGTCCATCCTGTACATAAACAGCTTAAGGTAGACAAATCAAACTGAAGATTTCAAAAATAAATATGTATATTCACACATACCTTCTTTATTTTCTTAACTGAGAACAGAACTATCCCTTTCCACTTCCCACACACCACTTTTCCTCTCATATAGTACCTGATTTTCTCAGTATTGTAATACAGTAATTGTTTTTATTAAATGTAATGAATGCATCTGAAATTAGAAGCATAGTTAGATTTCCAAAGAAAAATAAGGAACAGCTTATTTATACAATATGTAACAAAAACACAGCCCCATTAGGAATAACACTTAAAAACACATCATAAAGGTGATAAACTATTTCAGCATCTAGCAATCACTTTAATTATGTTTTCCAGTACAATCACTGAGGTTGGAAACATATTTCCATAAAATGCTTCCCACAGGTATAGTCAGTCTTTCCGTAAAGCACTTGGTGTTATAATAACAGAATAGCTTATTTTATAACCTGTAAATTGAAGATAGTCCAAACAGTAGTCTAGGCAAATTTTGACAGAATAGTTAAACGTTACCATGAGATGAAGTAAACAGTTGTAAATTCCAGTCACCACCTCATTTAGTTGAAAATGTTAGGTCTGTCCAGTGCTCCCCGGTCCCCAGTTCCTAGTGTCAAAAATGAGGACTGGTACTGAAGAAGAGCCCTGATGGGTGACCACAGATACAGAGCAACTGTACACAAAAGGTTTATTACAGGAAAAAGAAGTTTAGGATGTGAAAGTGAAGAGGAAGCCATACAGAGGGGCACAGAGTGAAAATGCTCCGGGCAGAGAGGGGCAGGTCGGTCTCCACAGCCCTAGTGGAGCAGCACAGCGACCCTGTATGAACTCACCAGTTTGTCCCACCTGACTTCTGGCGGGATTAACTGCCTGTTCTCACATTTTAGGTGCTTGGCAGGTTAGGATTAGCGAACAGATTAATTAACAGCTTGGTTCTATAACAGCTCTCCATTTTAGGCATGCTTCTTCCTCAGAATCCTTCAGGAAAGTTCCACCCTTGCTATGCTAATTAGATGGTAATGAGCTCTAGGTCAGATGCAGGTCAGCAGGGTCTCCTTATCATGAATGTTCCCACCAGGGAACAATTCCTATGTGCAGTTCTGTTCCTAAATACAATTGAGTTCCTTCTCTCTGGTCTTAGTGGCTTCCTTGCTGTTTACCATGTGCCAGGCCTCAGAAAAAGATACATATGATATATCTACTTCCATTTGTACTTTGACATTTGGGTTTATTGAGTATGTAATCCAATATGCACATATTAGAGCTAAGATCTAGTTTAGAATATCGTGTTAGTCAGCTTGGGCCATAAAAAATGCCATAAACTCAGTGGCTTAAAAGACAGAAATTAACTTCTTACAGTTCTGCTGGCAGGAAGTCCAAGTGACTGCCTTCTCACTGTGTGCTTACATTACCTCCTCTTTGTCTGAAGAGAGAATGAATATGTGTATAAAAATGCTAAAGTATCTTCTTAAAGGAGCTCTAACCCCTTGAAACCAGGGCCCCACTCTTATGATCTTATCAAATACCAATCCCAAAGGCTTCATCTTCAAATACCATCATATTGAGAGTTAAGGCTTCAACATATTAATGTTGAGAGGACACAAATATTCACTCCATATCAAATATGGGCCAAAAAAATCACTAATTTATACATTCAAAAATATGTATAAATTAGTACATATTTAGTGAATAGTCATTGCATTTTTCCTCATGGAGCTTAAGTCTAATTGATTTCTTTTTGCACTTGTCCATATCAAAATTTTTCAGAATAATGCCCAAAATCTATGAAAAGTAGAAAAAAGAATTTCCATGCCACTTTTTTTTTTTTTTGGCATGAGTTTTAATATTTAGTATAAAAACTTTACCAGGAAGTAGTAACTTTTTTTTTTTTTTTTTTTGAGACAGAGTCTCACTCTACCACCTTAGGGTTGACTCGTAGCTCACAGCAACCTCAAACTCTTGGGCTCAAGTAATCCTCTTGCCTCAACTTCCCAAGAAGCTGTGACTACAGGCACCAGCCATGATGTCCAGCTAGTTTTTCTATTTTTAGTAGAGATGAAGTCATGATCTTTCTCAGGCTGGTCTCAAACTCCTGAGCTCAAGCGATCCACCCACAATGGACTCCTAGAGTGCTAGGATTATAGGCATGATCTTTAAACTTTAAAATCTAAACTTTAAAATGTTTAGTTCAACCATAGCTATTTATTTTGTTATAGTATATACTCAAATCTGTTGAGAAGCAGAACTTATATTTTGGAATCCATTTTTGCTATTTTGTTACTTTTTAAAATGATGTCATTCTCCTTCAATTTAAAACAAAAATATATGGATTTTGGAGGAAGCCATCACTCAGTGCTGTGTCATACAATTAATTTCACTGTCATTGTGATTTCATCTTGTCTCTTTCTTTGCTTGAGAGCTCTTGTGCCATTTCATTTTTTTTTTATGCCAAGTCTCACTCTGCTGCTCAGAGTAGAGTGCCATGACATCCTTGTAGCTCACAGCAAACTAATTTTTTGTTTTTTTCTTTTCTGCCAAGTCTCACTCTGCTGCCAGGGTAGGGTGCCATGACATCCTTGTAGCTCACAGCAAACTAATTTTTTGTTTTTTTTCTTTTCTGCCAAGTCTCACTCTGCTGCCAGGGTAGGGTGCCATGACATCCTTGTAGCTCACAGCAACCTTATTTTTTTTTTTTCTTTTCTGTCAAGTCTCACTCTGCTGCCCAGGTTAGGGTGCCATGGCATCCTTGTAGCTCATAGCAACCTCAAACTCTAGGGTTCAAGCGATCCTTTCACCTCATCCTCCCAAGTAGCTGGCACTACAGGCACCCACCACCATGCCCGGCTAGTTTTTCTATTTTTAGTAGAGATAGGGTCTTGCTCTTGGTCATGTTGGTGTGAAACTCCTGTGCTCAAACAATCCACCTGTCTCAGACTTCCAGAGTGCTGGGATTACAGGTATAAACCATCATTCACAGTGCCATTCCAAATCTTAATACATGGTTTGTAGCTGGGATTCAAGGCCCTGTTGCAATGATATAGAGGAAATACAATCTTTCATTCTGCATATCCATCCTCCCTAACCTAGTCTCCCATCATGCAACTTGCCAGAAAGGGTGGATTACATACTACATGTTGAAGAAATGTGAATCATTAACACATTGTGCTGTTTTTAATGCTGTCCCTTTCCAAGAATGATACACAAATACACACAAACACGTGGAAGATATACATGTAAGTATTCCACTTAGGGCCTAATTTACATATTACATTAATAAACCTAACTGCTACATTAAAATTTGCTTCATTGAGTTTCCAATTCTACTTTGCAACTAAATTCAAAGACAGACTTTTAAAAGTTTTCAAGTCAGACAAAAAAACGACAATCACATAAATATCATTTTTATCATTTTTCATAAACTTATACAATAAAAGGTTTTTTATTGATTCAAAGTCTACATTTATAAAAATATAGAACATATATTGTTTTTTTCTCTGTCAAAAAATGATAATTGTATATATTTTTTGCTTCCCCAAGTCAGTTAGCTTAGAACTAAATTTAATATCCAATAATAGTAACCACAGGCAAACCTCAGCTTCCAGGAGAAGGTGATGTGCTCATTCATAAGGTAAGACATGTAGGAGAACCGAGAACTCATGGGCAGGACCAGAATTGCCAGACCTGACTTGGTACCGAGTGAATTTAAATCCTAGGCATAAAGATATTTGGAGTTTGTGATCTGTGGGTGCAAGTTAAAACCCTGTTTGTAAATGAAAAAGACAGACAGAAAGTTTTCAGCAAAGCAGAATCTACAAGGTACCCTGTCTTATAATGATGTGGAAGCTATAGGAAAAGTCTGGCAGGAATGAGACAGGAATCCATACCTTGTTTCCACAGCTGTGTAACAAAGATCCTCCTTTGTTGTTTAGTCAACAAACATGTATTCTGAGCTGGCTCCGAACCTGGCCCTTCTAAGGTGATAGATAGGATATTGTCAGGGACAAAACAAATTACCCCTCTCATAAAACTTATATTCCATTATAAGGTCACAGACAATAAACAAATCTGCTTATATCATGTCAAAAGTCCTAACAGTCAACAAGAAAAATTAAAAAGGATAAGAGAAAAGGCGAACTAAATCAAATAAGATAAATGGTTGAAGAACTTTCAAATTGGGTAAAATACGACCAGAGGTCAAAATACAGTGATGGAGGAGCCATAAGTATTCCTGAGAAACATGGCGGAGAAAACAGCAAACACCACATCTTTGATGTCTCTGAAGGAGGAATATACCTAGTTAGATGAGAAGCAAGTTAGTAGAGGTGGTTGGAATAAACTATAAATGGGAGAGTGGTATACATGAATTTTAAAAATTTTTTAATGAACAATATACTTCTAGGTGACTAAGGAGGTAGTCACTTTCAATTAAATTTCTGAATTAAACAAGGATTGATTTGTATGTATCTGTTTAATGCAGTCACTTCACTCTCAAACTTAGAGTGAATGAAAACCAATTTGTTCACTTTTCCTGATATTTTGTGAAATGTTAAGGTACATGTACTACTCAGCAGTTTAGTTGTATACTGAAAGGCGTAAAACAATCTTGGTGAAATAGCCATATTTCTTTTCTTTTATTTCTTTTTATATATATGTTGTTGGGGATCATTGAGGATATAAAGATCCAGGTTACACTGCTTGCATTTTCTGGGTGAAATCCATATAGTAATAGTGTACTGTCCCCAAGACGTGTGTCACACACTGGCTCCACATTCCCCTCACTCCTTGCCTCTCTTTGCCTTCCCACCATGTTCTAGCATCAATTGTTCTCATATAGGAATTGAGTACATTGGTACATTGGTGGGAGTCTAAGGCAAGAGAATCACTTAAGCCCAAGAGTTTGAGGTTGCTGTGAGCTGTGATGCCACAGCACTCTATCTAGGACAACATAGTGAAACTGTGTGAGGAGGAGGAGGAGGAGGAGGAGGAGGAGGAGGAGGAGGAGGAGGAGGAGGAGGAGGAGGAGGAGGAGGAGGAGGAGGAGGAGGAGGAGGAGGAGGAGGAGGAGGAGGAGGAGGAGGAGGAGGAGGAGGAGGAGGAGGAGGAGGAGGAAGAAGAAGAAGAAGAAAAAGAATTATTGAGTACATTGGATTCTTGTTTCTCTATTCTTGTGATGCTTTACTAAGAAGAATGTATTTCAATTACATCGAAATTAATACAAAAGATGTAAAGCAACCATCCTTTTTAGTAGCTAAATAGTATTTCACAGTATACGTATACCACAGCTTATTAATCCATTCCTGGGTCTGTGGGCATTTAGGTTCTTTCCACAATTTGGCCATTGAAAACTGAGATGCAATAAACAGTCTAGTGCAAATGTCCTTATGATAAAATGATTTTTTTTCTTCTGGGTAGATGCCCAGTAATGGGATTGCAGGATCAAATGGCAGGTCTAGCTTGAGTTCTTTGAGGGTTCTCCATACTTCCTTCCAAAAGAGTTGTATTAGTTTGCAGTGCCATAAGCAGTGTAAAAATTGTTCCCTTCTCTCCACATCCACACCAGCATCTGCAACTTTGAGACTTTGTGATGTGGGCCATTTTTACTGGGGTTAGGTGATGTGCATATTATAAATTGGACAAAAGCTTGATAAATAGAATCTACAGAGTACTCAAATTAAGCAACAAAAAAGTTAACAATCCCTTATATCAATGGGCAAGTGAGATGAATAGAACCTTTTCTAAAGAAGACACACAAGGCTAACAAACATATGAAAAATATTCATCATCCCTAATTATCAAAGAAATGCAAATCAAAGCTCTATTTCTTTTCTAGTACAAGGTCTAGATCCAGATCAGTTATTTTTCAACTGGTGTGCCATGAGAGGATCTTAGATGTGCCCTGAAAATTTTTAAATATCATTAATTATTTTCAAAAGAAGTTCAAAACACAGTAAGTACATAACTATATATAATTTTTTCACTCTTTTTTTTTGATCAACATAATTTAGGTGTGCAGTAGAAGTTAAACTATAGGTTCAAGTGACCCGTGAGATAAAAAAGGTTGAAAAACACTGCTCTAGATGTTTAAGTGAATACAGAAAATATTGGTTGATAAGTTCCTCCCTGAAAATATTTCTTATCTGGCAAATTTATTTGACTTTTTAATTTTTATAGGTTAATATACTAAGATTTCTTACTATTAGGGAACAAAGATAAGATAAAATGTTTTTATAAAATAAGTTAAAACCCATCAATCTTTTCTGTCTTCGGCACTCAATCTATAAAATGTATTCACTTTATCAAAAGTAGCATAGTGGAAAAAATATGAAGACTATTTTTTTCCAGAAATAATATCTATCTTTCAAGAAAATTTGAAGAGGAGATCAGTTAGCTTCATTTTTTAAACCATAAAATTGGAGTAACTTGGCACATCCTCATTCCTAGGGAAGTGTCACTGGCAGAATTTACAGCACTGGAATATAACCTATGACAGCCAAACTTTTCTATTATAAGATGAGTGAGCAACTGAAGGAAATTATTAGTATGTAAAAGTTGAGTTAGCTAGAAAAGTTAGTATAATACCCTATTTATCATAAATATGAAAAAACACATGCCTTTGATTACTAGTTTGACAATACTGATTCTTTAAGAATTAAATAAAACAGTATATTATTATTTGATTCTTTTGATATATATTCTGTAAGTATAAACTCTGTTAGGCCTTCTGCTAAATGTTGTGTCTACAGATATAACTAACAAAAATAGTCTATGTCCTTATAAAAGGTGTTTTTTTTTTCAATAATAAAGAGCATTTCATTGATGTCCTCAAAAATATTTTGAAAAGGAAACGTTGATGATTCTCACTTATGGTAAATGTCTAAGTGGGTAAATCTGTACTGCCTTGAGTAATTAAAGAAACATTTTCCTTAAAGCTTTGAAAAACTAACAAGGTACTAAGATGGTAAGACCAAGATTTGAAAAGAAAACCGAGGAAAAGAGTTCAGACTTGGAGCTCCTTTTGTAATAAGAGCTTATAAGAATTTTGGAAAGGATGAGTTAGAGATTTAGAACCTTGACAAACAAAGTAAATGGATTCTTTGGACAACAAAGTCTGTGAAAAAAAGAGAGATCCTACATGCTTATTTGGGGCCTTCAAAGAGCTAAATTGCATGACTAAGGTTAGACTACGCAAATATTGACCTTCTCCGAGATAAATCATGAAACGTTACAAATCATGACAGATTGAGGTCAGCTAGAATTGTGAAGCTCTCGACCAGCGGACATTCTTATTATATATAGCTTTGTCTAGGCTTCATATACTATTTATAATGTACCATACACAATAAGTAAGACATACTTTGTAAGACATAAGCAGTTTAATGAACAGATAAGACACTCAGTAAGTGTCCACACTCAGTAAGACATAAGCAGTTTAATGAACAGATAAGACAATATAATTGAAATCCATAAGGAATCCCAATGGCCAGAGTGCCTCCTAACAGGAATTCTGGGAAAAGCAGCTCTCTCTTTTCCATGATGCCAGGGTGCGAGGGGCTGCGGAAGGAGACAGTCCTAATGGACACTGTGCACAATGCCATGCAGTAGGACCAGTATTTGAACAGCATATTTGAGACATTTCACTTAACCTGCATAAGCTGCTATAGTTAATGGCAGAGTGTGTATTTTAAAAGGTCAATTTATAACAATTGACTGTTTATTGACTCATAAAGGAAGACTGAAGAAACTTTGAAAAATTGAAATCATATGAATTTGTTCTTTATCTGAAGATAAATTAAAATAATAAAATAACTAGAAAATAACCATGTGTAATAAAGAAAATAATTACATTTAGTTGATAATTAAGCTCCTGATTACTTTTAATATTATTTATTAGGTGATGTTAAATATCAATGTATGTAAATGTATCTGTTGTTTGGTTACTAGAGGTTTAATTTTTTTTTCTTTTTAGATACAAAGTCAATATCCAAATTTAATTTTTATATGTAAAAGTCAGAAAAATAAATTAAAATGAAACAATTTGTTATAGCAAGATAGAATTTATACAGATACTTTGAAAAAAGGCCAATATCAAAATTCTAAGAAAACATCTGAACATTTTGGGGAGACATTAAGGTATAAATAAATCAAGACATTGAACCAGGAGTTTGAGGTTGCTGTGAGCTAGGCTGCTGCCCCTGTAGTCTAGCTGGGCATCAAGGTGAGACTCTGTCTCAAAAATAAAAAAAAAAAAGAAATGTTTCATAGATACCAATTCTTCTATGATGATTTTAAGATTTACTGCTATTCCAATAAAAATTTCAGCAAGTTTGTATTTGTGTGAGTGTAAATGTGTGTGCATGTATTAATTGAAATTTTAATTTTCAAGTGTGTATAAAAAATATGGTTTAAAATAGTGAATGCATGAATGAAAATGATAAACATTTTGTTCTGGAAAAAGGGATAATACATTAGTACACAGCCAATAAATGGTTCTCAGAGAACTATCTATATGTTAAATATGAAATTTGAATATTATCTATGCCTTATGTATATATAAATACCAAGTGCATTGTAGGTTTAATTACAAAAACCAAAATAATTACATGCATATATAAGTAAAGATATTAGGATATACTGTAAAAAAATATGTCTATGATTTTTTGGTCTAGAATTATTAATTAATTAGAACACAAAAACCACAATGAAGAAAAATATTGATTTAAATTTAAAAACCATAAAAATAGAGGAAATACAAACCAAATAAAAAAGACTTTTGCAACACATGTAACCAACACAACATACTTACAGCATACAAATGAGTTATAAACAACTAAAATCAATAAGAAAATGATGAACAAACTGGTAGGAAAATTGTCCAGAGACATAGTCAGGTTCTTTACAAATCAGAATATCCAAATGGCTTGTAAGAAAAGGCCCTCAAACTCATTTGTAATCAGGGAAATGCCAATTGAAATCACAAAGAAATACCACTACACTCATCAGAATGCTAAGAAAGGAAAAGAAAAAAAAAAAAATGAAAATGACAATACTAAGTATTAGGAAGGATATGTAGTAATATATCCATTCAGACACTTTTAGTGGACTATTAATTCACTCAGCCTCCAGTATATCTATGTGATAAGCCTCAATTTGCCATTCTTTGATCTATCTCCAAAAGAAGTATGTGCACAAAGAGATTTATTTGTGATTGGTCTAAGCAGCATCATTCAAAATGCCCATACTTAGTAAATGTAAATGTCTTAGCACAATAACTAAGAAAATGCCAGGAAGGCTATGTTAACCAGTGTGATGAAAATGTGTCAAACGGTCTATGAAACCAGTGTATGGTGCCCCATGATCACATTAATGTACACAGCTAAGATTTAATAAAAAAATAAATAATAAAATAATAATAAAAAAAAACCAAAATGCCCATACTGGGAAAAACTACATGTCCATCAAAAGTAGAGAGATAAATACCTTTCAGCATGTTCATAAAATGGTATACTATGCAACAATTAAAATAAATGAAATATGTACATCACTCCATGTCACAACAAGAATGGGTCTGTCAAGGACAATTCTGAGTAAAAGAACTCACGTGACACAATATAAGATTCTCAACCAAAAGCAAAAGTGGACTCAGTATTAGAAATCAAGTTATTTGTTACCTTGGGTAAGAGGGAGAGCGTAATTATTGGCCAAGGAATGAAGGTGATTGGGGGGTGCTAATAACATTCTCTTCTTTGACCTCAGTGGTGCTGGCATAAGCATTCAGTTTGTGATTTCACAATGCGTTTTACATTTATTCTCATATGCATTTTGCTGTATGTGTGCAATACTTGAACTTGTAAGTATAATTATAGTGGTGTTTCAGCATTTAACTTTAGGTATGTGTCCAAGAAAATAGAGGTATAATGAATGATATAGAGTTGTATTTTCTCTCATTTTGGCATTTGAACACAGGGATTATTGCAACAGGAAACAACACAGATGTAATTCTATAAATGAAATATGGCTAAGAATTGACTGGATGTAAGTAAAAAAGAGAGGAAAGTTGCCTGGGAAAATCAACAGATACAGGCAGTCAGATATTGATATTTATAAAAATACAGAAGCTCCACGTAAGACTTCCAAATAAATGATAGCGCATGGAATGGAGTTATGAAATTTCTAGGCTAGTTATGCTTATCATAACACACACACACACACATTTGTATTCCACACAAAACTTCAGACACATTACAACTGCTTTCTATTCACTGCTTTCCATTAAAACTAATGACTAGATATTCAAAATGTTGCATAAAAATGCTTCTATATAAAATGAGTAAATCAAAATACAGAAAAAGCAAATACCATCATATTTAAAGAAAGCAGATTACCATCATATTTAAAAGAAAGAAAAGTTACCAGAAAAGTACAGGGTTTGGAGTCAAACATCAAAATAGAAATGTTTTATAGCTGTGCAATCTGGGTTACATTTTAATAGATTTAAGCCTCGGTTTTCTCAGCTATCAAGTGACCATGTTACTTCACATATATTCTGTCAGAAATTAGCATAAACATCTAAGAATTAGTTCAGTGTCTGATGCTTAGTAATGTGCAATACATTATATTTTATATGGATACAATTATTTTTTGTAACATTGAGAAGTTACTCTAATTGTTTTGTTTGTGTTCTTGTTGTTTTTTGTGTGTGTCCCCCTGAGTTCTGCTGAGTTGTCATCATAGCTCACAGCAACCTCAAATCTTGGGCTCAAGTGATCCTCCTTCCTCAGCCTTCCAAGTAGCTGGGACTACAGGCAACTACCCTAATACTTGGCTACTTTTTCCCCTATTTTTAGTAAAAATGGGGTCTCACTCTTGCTCAGGCTCTTTCAAACTCCTGAGCTCAAGTGATCAACCAACCTTGGCCTCCCAGAGTGCTGGGGTTGCAGGTGTGAGCCTCCATGCCAGACAATCTTATTGTTTTAAGCTTAACACTTCCTGGGTGACACTTGTCTTAACATAAGGATAATATGAAGGTATGTATCCATAGCCTCTCTACATATAAGCACCACTTGAAACATCTCTATTTTGGTCTTCTGGACATTTAGGCCAAGAAAGATACAGTTAATACTCTCCCTTCAAATATCCTCTTAGTTTTATGTTTAATTACTTTAAATAATATATAATATTAAATATTACTTATTAATATTTAATCCTATACTTATTATATTTTTTTAAATGTAGTGAGTATATTTTGAGTAATTGTTGTTAAAGATGATCTTGGTCTCTTATTAGGCACCACACTAACTCTTCCCTATGGAAATGAACAGTCTTGTAAATGTTATCAAGGGAACCATACTTCAAATGAAATCATCTCCCAACATTCAAATCAAGTCCACCCACAAATTTAGCTTTGTGACTGATCCCTGCTTACCTCTCCAGGTTCATTTCAAGCTACTCCTTACTTTTACTTTCTATGCTTTGATATAGTAGACACCCAGGAAACCAAGAATGATGTATGTTTTCATTAATTTAACCAACTGGGCTCTGGAGCCTGGGAGACAATTTTATAAGGACCAGGAGAAAGAGTAGGGGAAAGCCTGCTAAAAAGCACCTGAGAGGAAGAATTTGACATGGTGGCAATCAAAGGAAGAGCAGTGGTGGTAGTAAACAAATGGTGGAATGATGTGAAATTAATTTGGGAAGAAAGACTGGAATTTATGCCAGCTTTGTAAATCATCCACAGAATTGTGAATTGCAATTTGATTGCAAAAAGAAATCATTGAAATGTTTTAGGCAATAATTAACTGGTGGTGATTTTTTGCAGACCATAGATAGCATGCAGCAAGCATAGAAATGAGAAGACACATTGGTAATAATTTGCAGTACTCCTAAGAAGATATGATTCTGTGTTGGTTTAGAAATGGAGAGTAACACATACCACAGGTTAGAGGTAAAACTGATAGGACTGTCTGAAAGAAGTGGGGGCAGGGAGAATGGCACTGGGGTGATGAAAACCAATAACTACGAGAAATTTTCAGATTTCTTTCCTAAAAACACAACAGCTTGTGACGTAATTTATTAAGATGGAAAGAAAAAATATATAGGGGAGAACAGAAATTTGTTTTCATTATCCCGATCCTCATCTACTTACACTAAGAACTTATTGAATGCCTGCCATTATAACACTGAAAGCAAGAACTGTTTGATGTTCACCTCTTGGCCATTTGTTGGTTATTAAAAGTGAATTATTTTTAAGTCAAAGCTGAGATTTCTGTGTGAGACAAATGCAAATGAAGCCAGTCTGGACCATGTCAGGTACCTCTCCCACAATTTTCATAATTAGTCTTATATCATTATGGCTTAAGAAAAAATAAATATTTTCCCTCATATCTAAAGTGCATCATCTTTTACAGCAGCCCTATATAGCAATGCATTTCTCAATGGATCCTAACAGCCTCCTAAAATCATCCCTAAACTAAAAAGGTTTGGTTTTAACTAAATGATTGCATAATTCTATTTACATGATGAAATGAACAAATACATTTTTTAAAAAATGTTGTATTATTGCCCATGTAATTAGTCTATTTATGTCTGTTCTTTAAACAACTAAAACTATTTCAATTTGATTATAAGGGTAGCATAAAAATATTCCTTACAGGAGTAGTAACGATTAAGGTTATATTGATGCTTTTCAAGTTATTAATATAATTTTAAGGGAAATATAGTAACTTTTGCACACATACTTATCATGTTTTTACAGAGAACACCCTGGAGAGACTAGTAATATAAAGTGGATTTTTGCCTCAAATGCATGTAATAAGCCACAGAACTATTGACAATTTAAATAATGGGCTTTGATATGCATTTAGGGAAATTCAGTGTGACAAGGAAACTCATAAATCCTGAAAGCACTATCATGGCAGACCCTATCTGAACGCAAATCTCTTAGGCTGCTGGTCCAAGGAGAAGAGAAAGACAAAAAATGCAATCCTGATAATAGGACCAGTGAATTTCTGCTGGTAAATATGGAATTAAATCACTCATTTCTGTTGTTGTTTGTAGTTTTTGGAATTTTCTAACTTTACATATAATTTTCATCTTAACCAAGGTGATATACATGGTCTGAAAGTTAAGTTCATGAACTCTTCCTAGAAAAATTTCTCTGTACCTCATTGCTGAATATCACTATGTCCACCTGGCCACCTTCAAAGTTATCCTTTGGCTATCTGTTGAAGAATTTTTATGTAATAAAGTGCCTTATTAAAGCAGTCAGTGTTATGTCAAACTGGTGATTCTATATCAAGCCAGTGTTTCACTGTCAATACTTGACAATTTTCCAGAAGGATTTCCATTATCAATTATTCTTTCTCACTGTTCCCATGAGTTAAAAAATAATATATATAATGGTGTATCCCAATTGCTAATTGAAAAATATACTCACTACATTTAAAAAAATATAATAAGTATAGGATTAAATATTAATAAGTAATATTTAATATTATATATTATTTAAATAAAATATAATAAGTGTGTGCATTTCAATCCCTACTGTAAATTGATGGAAAACAGATATAGTCTTAAAGCATAAGAAATATCAAAAAACCTATTTCAGAGAGGTTTGGGAAATTTCATGTAGACAGAAAATGTCTATTCTGAAAACTAGTTGACTCCATTTTATAACCTTCATAACCATCTAGTTAACATGGAAGATGTATGAATTGTTGACAACATTAACTTATGAGGAAGTGTTACCCTTGGAGTCCATATTTTGATTTTATCCTGTCATTCCACATAGTCCTTAATTTCTTATCTGAATCCTACTCTTCCTTCTTTAACTTGTTCATCCTATGGCTCTCAGCTAGGACAGCTTCTGGGTACAAACTACATCCTACTCTCAAATATTCCTTCTACTTAACTCATGGGTCAGTTCTCAAACTTAATAAGCATAAGAATCGCTGTGAGTGGTGGCTCATACCTATAATTTCAGCACTCTGGGAGTCTGAGGCAAGTGGGTTGCCTGAGCTCACAGGTTCCAGACCAGCCTGAGCCAGAGAGAGACTCCACCTCTAAGAATAACAAGGCCTTGTGGTGGGAGCCTGTAGTCCCAGCTACCTGGGAAGCTAAGGCAAAAGAATGTGCATTTTTAATGAGCTCTCAAGAGATGCTAATTCTGTAGCTATGTGAACCATATTTTTGATAACATTGTCTTAGGCAATATAAATGGTCACCCAAAAATTTATCAAAAGTTTAGCCTTTATCACAGGATACAAGAGATTATGTATGACTACTACAAGAAACTCTACACCCACCTAGAAATTTGACAATGCAGAGGAAATGGACCAATACCTGTGATCAGAACATTTTCCTAGACTTAACCAAGATGAAATAGATCTCTTGAACAGACCAATATCAGGTACTGAGATTGAAGAAACAATAAAAAACTAACAACAACAAAAAACTCCCTGGACAGGTCTGGAGCAAGATGGGAGACTAGAGACAGTTTCTTTACAACCGGGCACATGGAGATTGAGGAAAGAAGACTCCAGTCACCTCTCGCTTTGGGGCTGTACCCAGAAACATCCCTTTGGGGGCACAGGGAGGCAGCAGGACACCACTTTAGGACGTCAAGAGGAGGATGAAAGCAGTGAAGTGGCAAGTGTTTGTGATCTATCAGAGGCCCGCTGGCTGTGGTGGTTGTAGCATCAGCAGCTATAGCAGCAGGGAGAGTTTGCAGACAGGGAAGGCCTTCCCTGAAGGGTTTTTTTTTTTCTTTTCTCCCTTGGTCACTTGGTTGAGTTAGCTTGGGAAACCCTGGGTGAGCAAGCCACTTTGAACAGTGCCCAAAGGCCAGTACTGAGCCACTGGGTTGGAGCAAAGCTTTCACTGTTTGGCTGCAGGCCAGGCACAGCCAATGTGGTAGATGCCTTACATGCTTATCCCTTAAGGGCATAGAGCAAGGCTGATTCTGACACACCATATACTCTGGCACACCATATAATCAGGCAGCCACTTCTGGAGAGAGAGCACCAACACACACTTTTATGGGAAGCCATTGCTTAGCCAAAGGACATGGTTTGGAAAGGTTGAGGCATGTCTATTAAGAAGGCTGAGGAAAGATTTACTCTCCAAACCCTGTGGGGTTTGAGGGCAAAGAAGCTAGCAGAGGCTCCCAGTCTCCATCTTATACAGCTCCATCAGCATTGTGATTAGAATCTCATCCCAGAAGATCATCTGTATCTGTAGTTCAGGCAATATTCAACCAGCAAGATATATATCTGTTACCAGCAAGATAATATATCTCTTGCTGGTATATATATATATATATATATGTGTGTGTGTGTGTGTGTGTGTGTATAATTTTTTCACTTTTCCCCTCCTGGCATTTTCTTTTTCTTTTTTGTTTTTCTCATGTAAACAAAATTTTTTACTCTTTCCTTCTTTAATAATGAGGGATTCATTTTTGCTAGATTTTCTGCCCTTCTTATTTGTTTTTTCTCCCAATTTTATCCCTTAAGGTTTTTTTGTTTGTTTGTTTTGGTTTGATTTATAGTCCTTTTTATTTTTCTTTTATATTTGGTGGATATGGGTCCTGTGTCTATTCAGGCTGGCAAAGAGCTGCAGATATCAAGGGACCTACCCAACCCAGCCCCACTAGAGGCTTGGATTTGTGGGTGTGGGTCAAAGTATCCTACTGTACACTACTATTACCCCATCTCTCTTTCTGTTCTTGTCTACTTTTTGTCACTTTTCCCTTTTGCTCACCTCCTTTCATTTTTTTACTTTTATCCCTTCTTTTTCTTCACTCTTCTCATCTTTTTAGTCCTTTTCCAAAAGTACACATCAACACCTTAGGTCAAAGGCACAGTAACTTAAACAGCAAGAGGAAGTGAAAGGAAGAAATAGAGCAAGTAAATAGACAAAATAAATAGATTAAAAAAAAAAGACTTATGAGGAAGAAACAGCAGAAAAATCCTAGCAACATGAAAAACCAGATCTAATTACTACAGAGGAATTCATGATGTAATTACTACAGAGTAGTCTATCTATAAAGAAATGTTAGAAATAGCAGAAGGGGGATTTAAAATATGGTTGGTAAAAACAATGAAGGAAATTGCTGAGAAAGTGTAAAATAACCAAAAGGACATCCAAAAATAGAACCAAATAAGAGATGAATGATAGGAAGAATATAAAAAGAATATAGCAGAGCTTAAGAAATTGAAGCAGTCAATCAAAGAATTTCAAGATGCAATACAAAGCATCAATAACTGATTAGACCATGCAGAAGAAATAATCTCAGAGATAGAGGATAAAGCTCATGAGCTAACTCAGGGAGTTAAAAAGAGAGAAAAAAAAAAAGAGAGAGAGAGAGAGGGGCTGCGCCTGTGGCTCAGTGGGCATTGGCCCCATATTCCAAGGGTGGAGGGTTCAAACCTAGCCCTGGCCGAACTGCACGATAAAAAAAGAAAAGAGCTGGGCATTGTGACAGGTGCCTGTGTTCACAGCTACTCAGGAGGCTGAGGCAATAGAATCGCCTAAGCCCAGGAGTTGGAGGTTGTTATAAACAGTGTGACACCATGGCACTCTACCGAGGGCAATAAAGTGAGACTCTGTCTTTCCAAAAAAAAGAAGAAGAAGAAGAAAAGAAAAGGAAAAAAGAGAGAAAGCAGAACATGACTGACAAAATTATGGTACTTCATGACGCATTCAAACCAGAAGGGGAAGAAGTATGCCTCAGAAGCATAAAAGTCCTACTAAAGGATATCATAAATGAAAATTTCCCAAATATCACCAAAGATTCTGACACACTGCTTTCAGAGAGATATTAGACTCCAGGTCATCTCCACTCAAATAGAGCTTCTGCAACACACATTGTCACAAACCAGTCCAATGTTAAGACAAAAGAGAAAGACTTTGCAAGCTGCAAGGTGTAAGTGCCAATTGACCAATGGGCAAATCCATCAGAGGGCCTGCAGACTTCTCTAATGAAACTTTTCAAGGCAGAAGATGAGGTCATCTATTTTAAACTACTTATAACAATTTCAGCCCAGAATTACATATTCTGCTAAACTAAGCTTTAAAAAATTGACAGAGAAATCAAATAATTTACTGATATACAAACATTGAAGAAGTGTGGCACAATAAGAGCAGCTCTACTAGAAATACTTAGACCTGGTCTATATACTGACCATCACAATGAACTACTGGCAAAGTAAGCACCTAGAAACTAAAGGACAAAATTGAGTTCCACAATGGTTCAAAAGATAAAACTAAGCAATGGATTTTCACAAAATTAGTTGAACAGAATGCCATCACACTTATAAATTATCTCAATAAATGTTAATGGCTTGAATTCCCCCACTGAAAAGGCATAGTCTGTTGATTGGATAAAAAAAAAAAAAAAAAAAACCCACAAGTCATCCATTTTTTGTCTTCAGGTAACACATCTAGCCTTGAAGGACAAAGTAAAACTCACTGTTAAATAATGGGGGACAATTTTTCAGACAAATGAAAATCAGAAGAAAAGAGGGGTTGCAATCTTACTTTCAGATACGAGTGGATTAAAAGCAACTAAAGTCAAAAAAGACAAAGATGAACACTATAAATAGGTCAAAGCAACAATACAACAAGAAGTCATTTCAATTCTAAATATTTATGCACCCAGGTTAAATGCCCCCAGAGTCTTGAAACAGACCTTAATTAGTCTGAGCAATATGATATCACATAACACCATAATAACAGGGGACTTTAACCTCCTTCAACAGAGCTGGACAGATGCTATAATTAGAAACTAAACAAAGATAAAGGGACTTAAATGTGACCCTAGAACAACTGTTCTTGATAGACATATATAGAACACTGAATCCCAAAACTAAAATTATCAGCCCATTCTTCAAAATAGATCATATCTTAGGACACAAATCAAACCTCAACAAAATCAAGAGATTTGGAATTTAATCTTGTATCTTCTTAGACAAGGCAAAAAAGGTGGAACTAAACTCTGTCAAAAGTTGTCATCCCAACACAAAGACATAGACATTAAACAACCTTATGCTGAATGACAGTTAGGTCAAAGAAGAGATTAAAAAAAGGAAATCATTAACTTCCTTAAGCATAACAACAGTGAAGACACAAGCCACTGAAACATATGGGACACTGTGAAAGCAGTCCTAGAGGGTAAATTATTGCATCAGACGCCTACATCCAAAAACAGAAAGAGAGCACATCAATAACCTAATGAATCATGTTAAAGAAAAGGAAGAGCAATCCAATTCAAAACCTAGCAGAAGAAAAGAATTAACCAAATGAAATAAAAAAATCAATGAAATTGAAAATAAAAGAATCATTCATAAAATTAATGAAACAAAAATTTGGTTCTTTGAAAAGATAAATAAAATCAATAAAGCATTGACCAGATTAACTAGAAATAAAAAATAAAATCTTTAATAACCTCAATCAGAAATGAAAAGGGGAAAATAACAACTGATAACATAGAGACACAAGAGATTATTTCTGACATACTAAAAATTTTAGTATGTCCAGAAATTTGACAATTGGGAGGAAGTGGACCAATACTTGGCATTACAGCATACTCCTAGACTTAACCAAGAAGAAATAGATCTCTTGAATAGACTAACATCAAGCACTATATTGCAGAAATAATAAAAAAGCTTCCAGAAAAAAAAAAAAAAAAGCCTAAGACCAGATGGCTTAACATCAGAATTCTATAACAGCTTCAAAGATGAGCTTGTACCTTTGTACCTCTAATGCCAAATCTATTCCAAAACACTGAAAAGGAAGAAACCTTCTCCAGTATGTTCTATGAAGCAAACTAACCTTGATTCCAAAATCAGTAAAAGACCTAAATAAAAAGGCAAAATAAAGACTAATTTCACTAATTCATATTGATGCAAAAATACTCAACAAAATCTTAGGTAATAGATTGCATCTACCCATTAAAATAATTATATATCAGAATCAAATAGCCTTTGTCCCAGAGATGCAACATTTTTTAACATAGGCAAATCCATAAATGTAACACACCATACCAAAATAAGCAAAAACAAAGACTATAAGAGCTTTCAATATATGCAGAAAAAGCATTTGACAAAATTCAGTGTCCTTTTCTAACAAGAACACTTAAGAATATAGGCACAGGTGGCACATTTCTTAAGCTGATTTTAGCCATCTATGACAAACTCACAGCCAACATCATACTGAATGGTGTATAACTAAAAGCTTCTCCACTTAGAACTGGAACCAGACAAGGAAGTCCTTTATCACCACTGTTATTCAACATAGTTCTGAAAGTTGCAACCAATGCAATCAAGGAAGAAAAGGATATAAATTGTATCTAAATGGGGATAGAGGAGGTCACACTCTCCCTCTTTGTTGATGTGACCTTATACTTAGAAAACCCCAGAGACTCAACTTCAGAATTCCTAAAGTCATCAGAAAATACAGTGATATCTTAGGATATAAAATCAATGTCCACAAATCAATAGCCTTTATGTACACCAATAACAGCCACGTTAGGAAGCAAATCAAGGACACAATTCCCTTCACAGTAGCTGCAAAGAAAATTAAATACCTAGGAATATACCTAACAACAGAGGTCTTATCAAAGACAGTTATGGAATTCTTAAGAAAAGAAATACCAGAAGATGTTAACAAATGGAAAAACATACCATGTTCTTGGCTGAGGAGAATCAACATTGTTAAAATGTTTATACTGCCCAAAGCACTCTAGACTTACTGAAATCCCAATTGAAATACCAACATTATCCTTTGAGTAACTGGAAAAACAGGTTTTGTTTTTCATATGGCACCAGAAAAAAACCCATATAGCCAAGGCAATTTTTAATAGTTAAAACAAAGCCAGAGGCATCACTGTACCAGACTTTACATTATAAGTCCACAGTTATCAAAACAGCATGGTATTGGAATATAAATAGAGACATGTGATCAAAACAACATGGTTTTGAATATAGAGATATAGACATATGGAACTGAATAGAGATGAAGAGATCCAAGAGATGAAATCAGTATTTAGTTGCCACCTGATAAACTAAACAAAGGTAAACACTGGGGAAAAAAATCCCTTCTCAATAAATGGTACTGGGAAAACTGGATAACAAGAAGTAAAAGACTGAAACTGTAACTGCACTTTTCACCACTTATAAAAATTGACTCAATATGCATAAAAGATTTAAATATAAGCCAGAAAATGAAAAAAAAAAAGAAAAAGCCTATGAGAAAGTGTGAAAAACTCTTGAGGATTTTGGCCTGGGGAAAGATTTTATGAAGAAGACTTCAGTGGCGATCACAACAAAAATAAACAAGTGGGACTTAATTAAATTGAAAAGCTTCAGCTCAGCTAAGGATACAACAAGTAAAGCAAATAGACAATCTTCAGAATGGAAAAAGATATTTGCATGTTATGAATCTAACAAAGGCTTGTTAACTAGGATCAATAGAGAACTCAAATTAATGAATAAAAACGGGGGGCTAACAATCTCATCTATCACTGGGCAAGAGACATGAACAGAACTTTCTCTGAGAAAGACAAATGGATAACAAACATATAACATGTTTGTTTTTCTCTAGACAGACAAATAACAAACATATGAAAAATACTTATCATCTCTAATCATCAGAGAAATGCATTTCTCTGAGATTAACCCCAGTGAGAATGCCCACATCACAAAGTTCCAAAGTTGAAGATGCTGGTGCAGATGTGGAGAGAAGGGCATACTTTTACACTGTTGGTTGAACTTCAAACTAATACAGCCTCTTTGAAAATAAGTATGGAGAATTCTCAAAAACCCAAATTTGACTTCCCATTTGATTTCAAAATCCCATTTCTAGGCATCTATCTGGAAAAAAAATTATCGTAAAGACATTTGCACTAGTTTTTTTATTGTAGATTAATTTACAATTGCTAAGATGTGGAAACAACCTAAAAGCCCACCAATCAAAGAATGGATTAACAAACTGTGGCATATGTATACCATGGAATACGCTTCAGCAATGCATAAAATGGCAACTTTACATCTTTTGTTTTAACCTGGATGAAGTTAAACACATTCCTTTTAGTAAAGTATAAAAAGAATGGAAAAGCAAATATCCAGTGTACTCATACTAATACGAAGTCAGAAGACAATCTAATACACACCTGCATAAGAGGAAAACCCAATTCAATTCAAGTTGGGTGGAGGTGGAGAGAGGAGGAACAAGGGAGAAGGGGAGGGGATGGGTGTGCTCCCACTTAATGGGTACAGTGTAAAGGTATATGGTACACCTCCTGTGTGGGACACAACTACAAGAGGTACTATACCTTACAACTGTAAATATTGTTATCTAGATATTGGTACCTTCACATTAACTTGAAAAAAAAAAGTTCAGTGTTTAGGCAAGATTGTTTTCAACTAATTCCAGTATATTGCCTACTCACTGTATACAGAAAATATAATCAAGTATTACTTATTTTTATATTCATGAAATAAATAAATTGAATTACTGATAATTTCACTAGCAAGGTGTAATACATTTGGTCCAACCAAAGCAACTTAGTAATGTCTATCCAAACAACTGCACTTCAGTTAGGTACAGAGAGTCATAAATTTCAAGGAAGAATCCATAAATTCTTTATCCTTCTTGATTTTGGATTTTTGCTATATTGAACATAACATATATTTTTTAGATTTCTGTATAATTTTGTGTTGTGTGTGTGTTTTAGGCAAAAACAGCAAGAGTGAATACTTTCCTTAGAAGAGAAATCTTCTTTGATGTTATTAACACAATTGAGCTGATAATATTTTATATTTTCATTATTTTATCTCAAATCTTCCTCCTGACTACTGCTATTACAGCTGAGGCATTTCTGTTTAAAGGAGAAGCAAATAATCCAGGCTTCCTCCCAGTATCAGGGAAAAACTGGTACACACTGCACCTCTCTCCTTGTCTTTGGAAACTGAACTTGCCAGTTTAAAACACAGGTTAGCTTTGGTAGACAACTGCATTCATCACATTTAGAGATAAAAAACAGGGAAGATGCACAGAGGCTTGTACCTTATCCTGGATCTCATAGAAACTTCTCAAACCAATCCTCTCCAGACAGCACATTCTTAGAAACTAGACCTCTTCATGTTGTAACAGTCATAAAAGAGATTCATGCTTTGGCATTCCAAGGGTAATGGAATATTGGTGACATTTGTCATAATGATGACATTACATCAGTGACAAAGAGAACTAAATAAAGCCTCTATTGGGGGAAAAGAAGGAAAGAAGTTTGCTACCTATAATCAACTGCTACTATCACACAGGGAAAGATGAATTATAAACGAAAATGTTTTTTTTTATAAAAAAATACTGCCAATAGAGTCAACAAAATATGAATTTATATAATGAAGTTCTTGGTGTATGATACAATGTATATGTATTTCTACAGAATTAAAGTCTTTTAAATAATTGTAATAGATTTGGTATTTTGTTAAATGCTTGACTTTCTAATTATAGAAATAGAATTTGGCCAAGAAGCTTTCTGATTTTACAACAAAATAGTTTGTTAAGCTAATTCTACAAAAGACAAACTTTTGGAAACACTTTTATGTATCTGAATATTCCATGGAGCTTAGCAATATCTAGGTTACTTTTTTCCTAGCCATATCAGTACAACTTTATAATGTGACGTGTTTTGCCCTAATTTGATTTTAATTTTATAAAATAGTATTAGATATGTACTAGGTATACTGGATACTTATTTGAAACTAAGCCAGGATAAGAGTACATAATTTATAGGACTGCAATGTGGAACTTTTAGCACTCGAGGACGTAGGTAGACTGCCTGAGCTCAGGAGTCCAAGACCAGCTTGAGCAAGAGCAAGACCCCAATCTCTACTAAAAATAGAAAAATTAGCCAGGCATTGTGGCAGGTGCCTGTAGTCACAGCTATTTGGAAGGCTGAGGCAAGGGTATCACTTGAGCTCAAGAGTTTGAGGTTGCTTTGAGGTATAAGACCACAGTATTTTACCCAGGGTGACAGTGAGACACTGGCAAAAAAAAAAAAAAAAAAAAAAAGTACAAAATGGTTGTATTTAAAAAATACTGAAATTGGTCACATCTTTAACTGATATATTTGCAAATATGCTCTCTGGACTATTCTAAGTATGTTCAAAGAAGCCACTGGTTGTTATCTTTGAAAGATAGTATGGTGGTAATGGGAAACTTTCCCTTTCCCCTGAAAGTTTGCTAAAAGATTAACTCACAATTAAGGCAGATAAATAAGAACTTTATTTATCATGCATATAGGGAGAATCACAGGATGATTACCTAATATCCCAGTAGGAGCCAGACATACATATTTTTTAAATTTCAGATTAATATGAAGTGCTGATTATTAGGTCACATTGTTTAGGTTTGTTAAGTAAAGTCCAAGGAAAGCACACCAGGGATCCATGTATTTTTGTACCCTCCTTTTAGCAGGGGGGGGGGAGGAAGAAATATAGTTAATTATGTTTAGGGGAAATAGAGGTTACTAGGGAGGATGAATACCTATTTGGGAGGATGAATGGATGAAGTAAAAAGATTGACTTGTAAATTAACCTGAGACACAGCCATTATTTTTAAAATGATTTGGGCTAAATCTTGTTGCATTCTTGATTTTCTTCCCTGCAATATAGTGAAATAACAGGGAAGGGAAGTCTATTGTTCTTTTGAGAGGTATATCTGGTTATGCAGATTGAGGGAAAGCCCCTTCTAAGGGCCTAACAATCCTTAAGGACCTTTAATTCAATTCTTTGTACAAATGAGTCACATTTCAGGGTGAAATTTCCTGAGTTCCTTCATTGCCCTTGTCTGGAACTGTCCTAAAAATTTCACTCATTAAAATTGAGGCAGTGGCTATGGTAAGAGAAAGATCTGGTTAGTAGTCAAGTAATAAATGATCTGACAAGGGAAAGAAGAACATAGTTTACAATGAGAATATAGGCAGTCCCTTGGTTATGAATGAGATAGGATCTATAGGTTTGTTCTTAAGTTGAATATGTATGTAAGTTGGAATAGGTACATTTAACTACTATGTGTAATAGCTTCCATTTGTAAGCATGAGTCACATGTCAGTCAGATGTTTGTAACTTAGGAACTGCCTATAAATAAATAGAAAAGAATCTAAGCACATTTCCCCATGCCACATTAAACCAATTCTCATTCTAGGGTACTGATCTTCATTAATCAGATGAAGCTATTTATCTTGTCTTTTAAGAGGTATAAATCAGTTTCTTATGCCCTGAGCAATTTATATAGAAATAGCGTTTTTCCCAATAATCACTTAAGCTCCTTTTTGTTGGGCTGTCAGGGCTTCTGGGACACAGAGGTTTTCAAATACAACAGAGACAAGGTTAAAGTGCTCCAAATGCTTACATGGTGATATTCAACTCTTGTTCCATTAACGTGGAAAGATTCAAAACTCTCTTTTCAATCTCATGTGTTCCAAATGCAACAAAAAGAGTCATGAAAATCAAAAAGAACTTAGAACCATGATATACAAGTAGTTTCTTATAATATCACATTAAGAACATTTGTGTGGTACCACTTCACAAATAAAATAGCCCAATTTTGTAATTTGACTAGCCCGCAAATGGAGAACCTAGGAACAGTGGGCATCAGATAAACAAGTCCAGAGCATCCAACCTGACCACCAAGGTGGGAACCACTTGTGCACTTTATGGCCACACACAATAAAAAGACCAGTGTGGTTTACAAACAGGGTCAGGTTGGAACCTGTGACCTCCCAGGTCTTGAGAGTGTGGTGCCTCTTCTTCTTCATGGGCATTTCTATATCTCCAGTTTCCATGAATCTATGGCAGTTTATGGATGTAGAACAGATTGTGAAATATTTTATATAAAAGGCCTTTGGTCCAATTCTAGCAGTTATAGTGATGCAGAACCCATACATCTAAGATGGACGCAGACCCCATTTTCTAGGCCTGAGAATGCTCACAAGCCAGCTTGATCACAGACCCCAATCACTGACTCCACCAGGCCCATAAAACCAGTCTGACTAGTATTCTACCTAAGTTAACACTCCTGGGCCAGAGAGCACACACCAAGAAGAACCACATTCCTTCAAAACAAAAGTTTTAATAGTAACTTCCAGCCATAGGCCCCTGGTGCTAACAATTGTGACATATTTCAGACATACATTCCATCTCCCCAAGCCTTCTGGCTACAGGGTGAGAAAAGCTGCATGTAGATCCCTAGAAAGAAGGCCCAAATGGGCTGCTCACTTGAGGACTCCCCCACTATGGTAGAGACTTTCTTCTTTCATTTTCCTTATCTATCAATAAAATCTATCCTTTTGCTTACTTGTGATGGTCCATGGATTAATTCATCAAATTTCCAAGACCAAAGACCCAACAGAGAGATCCTGATTGCAAAAGAGCTTGGTTTTGTCACTTAACTAAGTCAGTTCAGTCTTACGGTTTGTCCATATACAATTTAGTGTCTGGCAACTTGACAATAGAACTATCTAAGTGCCACAGGCCTGGTTCATGAGCCCTTCATAACACCTAGTGATTTGACAATTGTTGACATCATGAGGGTTAGTGTCAGCACCATCTAAGGGTGCATGAATGCCATCTGTGGAATCAAACTATGGAGTATTATTTCCATATTTTCCTATTGTATCACCCAGAAAAGATAAAAATTCATTCTAGTGACTTTACCTGAGCAAAAGACAGTTCTCAGGCTTTCATAGATGTTTTTCTGCTCACCAATAGGAGAAGCAGCATGATGTTGTTTCTCTAGTTGTAGACCTCATATCTTGTCATATAGCCATCTTCTAGACTGGTTCCACCAGGTACTCACATTGCCAGAAACAAAAATGAGTTTAGGCTCCTTTGCTTGACTTAGATTGCTGGCATAGCAAGTAATTAGATTGATTAATTAATGTGGCCAGGATTTGAAAGGGTGCTGCAAAGGGTGTCAGGTCTGTGCCTGGATCCACTGAAAAAATAATGGGGTTTAGTAAGAGTGGTATATAGTTTGAAAAAAAGAGTCATAGTGGAATATTAAGAGGGAGAATGAGATAGGATAGGTGATATCCACTGAGCTTCCAAGGAACTTATGCAGTCCTTAAAGAAGGACTTAAAAGGAAGAGGAAGACTTAAAAGAAGAAGTGTTTTTTTGTTTTTGTTTTTGTTTGTTTGTTTGTTTTTAATAACACTTTTATTGGGCAGGTAAAAAGGAGAACAAAGGAGTTTTATATTTAAAAATGGGGTCTCTTGATCTGTGATGCTGGGAAAAGCTGTCTATGCCAGGAAGACAGCTGTTTCAGGGGCCTGGGAACAGTTCCTAGAAATACATACTTTCAGGCCTCCTGTACTAACTAAATGGTTCTTCAACTGTCTCATTGTAATTTGGTGAGGCTCACATGAATCAAGAATGTTTTTTATTTATACAGTGTTTTAAGTGGTTAACAGTACTTCACAAAGGCCTTCCCAACTAGGTGAAAGCACATGTCTTCTTCTAAAAACTTTGGTGTACACAATCTTCTGGTCCAACAGGTGGCAAGGCTTATCAGTTGGTGGAGGTCATGTTTATTTCTCCTGCTGTATTAGTTAGTATCTGTATGTAGATAGTTATGGTGTTGAAATTTTCTCTTGAATCCCCATGCTGTTCAATCAGCCCAGAAATATAGGGTTTAGAGGTTTCATTTGGAATGGAGTGACAGAACACTATTTCAGAAGGAAATAATCCATGTCTCCTATTTGGAGCATTCCGGATTTTTATACAGGCCAAAAGTAATACTTCTGGCAATTTAAGTTCCATGTCTTGACATTTTTCTCAAAATCATTTTTTTCTAGATTTATTTGTCTTACTTGGCCTGAGGATAGGGGATGTGGGATATGAAATTTTAATGAGTACCCCAGAGTCTTTGGAAGCAAGTGGTTTATTTCTGCTGGAAAATGAGTCCTTTGATTTGATTCAATCTATAAATAAATACCACAACAGCTTTGTGAGTGTTAATTTTGTATCCTGAAATGTTGCTGTATTCCTTGATCATGTGTAGTTTTGTAGTTGAGTCCCTGTGGTTTTCCAGATATACAAGCATATTATATGTGAAGAGTGACAGTTTGATCTCCTCTGGTCCAATTTGGATCCCCTTGATTGCCTTCTCTTGCCTGATTGCAGTGGCTGAGACTTCTATTACAATGTTAAATAGCAGTGGTGACAATGGGCATCCTTGCCTGATTCCTGATCTCAGTGGAAATGATTTCAATTTTACTTCATTTAATACGATATTGGCTGCAGGTTTGCTGTAGATGGCCTCTATCAGTTTAAGAAATGTTCCTTCTACTTTCTTAAGCGTTCTGATCAAGAAAGGATGCTGGATATTATCAAAAGCTTTTTCTGCATCAATTAAGAGAATCATATGGTCTTTGTTTTTTAATTTGTTTATGTGATGTATTATATTTATGGATTTACATATATTGAATCATACTTGGAACCCTGGGATGAAACCCACTTGCTTGTGATGTATAATTTGTGTGATGTGTTGTTGGCTTCTGTTTGCTAGGATCTTATTGAATATTTTTGCATCAATATTCTTTAGAGATATTGGTCTATAGTTTTCTTTTCTTGTTGTATCTTTTCCTGGTTTTGGAACCAGGGCGATATTTGATTCATAGAATATGTTGGGAAGTATTCTTTCTTTTTCTATGTTTTGGAAAAGGTTAAGTAATATAGGTACTAGTTCCTCTTTAAAGCTTTGGTAAAATTCTGATGTGAAGCTGTCTTGTCCCAGGCTTTTCTTTTTGAGAAGATTTTGTATAGTTGATGCTATTTCAGAACTTGATATAGGTCTGTTCAACATTTCCACTTCTTCCTGGATAAGTTTAGGAAGATGGTGTGATTCCAAGTATTGATTAATTTCCTTCAGATTTCCATACTTCTGAGAATAGAATTTTATGTAATATTCATTAAGAATGTGTTGATTTTTCTGAGGAGTCTGTTGTTACTCAGCCTTTCTTATTTCTGACTGATGAAATTAGGGATTTTACTCTTCTGCTTCTGGTTACGTTACCAAAGGTTTATCTATTTTATTAATCTTTTCAAAAAACCAACATTTGATTGGTTGATCTGTTGTATAATTTTTTGTTTTCAATTTCATTTATTTCTGCTCTAATTTTAATTATTTCTTTTCTTCTGCTGGGTTTGAGGTTGGAATGTTCTTCCTTTTCCATTTGCTTAAGATGTTCCATTAAGTTGTTGATTTTCTCTCTTTCCATGCTTTTGAGGAAGGCTTGCAATGCTATAAATTTATCTCTTAGGACTGCCTTTGCAGTATCGCAGAGATTCTGGTAATTTGTGTTTTCATTATCATTTTGTTCCAAAAATTTGGTAATTTCTTTCTTAATCTAATCTATGACCCAGGTATCAATTAGCATAAGATTATTTAGTTTCTATGTCTTTGTGTGATTTTGCAGATTCCTGTTGTTACTGAGTTCAACTTTTATTCCATGATGGTCCAAGAAGATACAAGGAATAATTTCTATTTTTTAAAAATTTCTGAGGTTAGACTTGTGACCTAACATGTGATCAATTTTGGAGAATGATCCATGGGCTGATGAGAAGAATGTGTATTCAATTTTGTTAGGAGGAAATGTTCTATAGATGTCTATTAAATGTAATTGTTGAATGGTTAAGTCTAAAATTTATCTGCTTAGCTTCTTATTCAAGGATCTATCCAACACTGCCAAAGGGGTGTTAACATCTCCAACTATAATGGTGCTGGAGGAAATTACATTGCTTGTGTCTGCTACAGTTTCTCTTATAAATTGAGGCACATTCTTGTTGGGTGCATATGTTAATAATTGAAATATCATCATGTTGAATGTTGCCCTTAACAAATATGAAGTAACCATCCTTATCTTTCCTTACTTTTGTTGGTTTAAAGCCTATTGCACCTGTGAATAAAATTGCAACGCCTTCTTTCTTCTGATTTCCATTTGCCTGAATTATAGATGATCATCCCTTCACCCTGAGTCTATTTTTTATCTTCTAAGGTAAGGTGAGATTCTTGAATGCAGCAGATGCCTGGCCTGAGTTTTTGTATCCACTCAGCCAAGCTGTGCCTATTTAGAAGGCAATTTAAGCCATTCACAGCTTTTTCATTCTGTAGCCTTTATATATATCAACAATAGTCAAGGGAAAAAAACAATCAAGGACTCTATTCCCTTTATGATAGTGCCAAAGAAGATGAAATTTCTGGGAGTGTATCTAACTAAGGACATGAAAGATCTCTATAAAGAGAACTATGAAACTCTGAGAAAATAAATAGCTGAAGATGTTAACAAATGGAAAAATATACTATGCTCATGGCTGGGAAGAATCAACATTGTTAAAATATCTATACTACCTAAAGCAATCTATAGATTTAATGCAGTCCCTATTAAAGCACCTCTGTCATACTTTAAAAATCTGGAAAAATTAGTACTTCATTTTATATGGAAACAGAAAAAACCTAGAATAGCCAAGACATTACTCAGAAATAAAAACAAATCAGGAGGAATCACACTTCCAGACTTCAGACTATACTATAAATTGATAGTGATCAAAACAGCATGGTACTGGCACAAAAATAGAGAGGTAGATGTATGGAACAGAATTGAAGACCAACAAGTAAACCCAGACACTTAACATCATTTGCTCTTCAATAAGCCTATCAAAAATGTAAATTGGGGGAAAGATTCCCTATTTAACTAATGGTGCTGGTTGAATTGGCTGGTGACTTGTAGAAGACTGAAACTGGACCCACACCTTTCTCCTCTAAGAAAAATTGACTGTCAATGGCTAAAGGACTTAAACTTAAGATGTGAAACTATAAAAATTCTTGGAGAGAGTGCAGGGGAAACACTTGAAAAAATTGACCTTGGAGAACTATTTGTGGGGAGGACACACCGGGCAATTGAAGCAACATCAAAAATACATTACTGGGATCTGATCAAATTAAAAATCTTCTTCACTGCCAAGAACACACTGCATAAGGCAAATAGACAGCCCTCAGAATGGGAGAGGGTTTTTGCAGTTTATATTTCTGATAAAGTTCTAATAACCAGAATCCACAGAGAACTCAAACTTATTAATAAGGAAAAAATAAGTGATCCCATTTCATTGTGGGCAAGAAATATGAACAGAAGCTTCTCTAAAGAAGACAGACTCATGGTTTACAGACACGTGAAAAAAATGCTCATCTTTAATCATCAGGGAAATGCAAACCAAAACCACTCTGAGATACCATCTAACTCCAGTAAGAGTAGCCCACATCACAAAATCCCAAAACTACAGATGTTGGTATGGATGTGAAGAAAAGGGAACACTTCTGCACTGCTTGTGGAAATGCAAGCTAGTATGTTCCTTTTGGAAAGAAGTTTGGAGAACATTCAGGGATCTAAATCTAGACCTGCTGTTTGATCCTGCAATTCCTCTTCTAGGTGTATATCCAGAAGAACAAACATCATTTGGAAACAAAGATATTTGCACCAGATTCTTCACTGCAGCTCAATTCATAATTGCCAAGTCATGGAAGAAGCCCACGTACCCATCAACCCATGAATGGATTAATAAATTATGGTATATGTACACCATGGAATACTATGCACCATTAAAAAATGGAGACTTTACCTCTCTTATGTATACATGGATGGAGCTGGAAAATATTCTTCTTAATAAAGTATCTCAGGAATTGGAAAATATATCCAATGTACTCAATACTACTATGAAACCAATTTATAATCACTCACACTTTCATATGAAAGATGAATCACAACTATAGCCTAGGATGAAAGAGGGAAGGGGGGGAGGAAGGGGGTGGGTTGATAGAGGGAGGGTTAATAGGGGGACCACACCTATGGAGAATATTGTGAGTACAAGTTGGATCTATCAGGTGTAGAACATAAATGTCTTAACACTATAATTGGGTAAATGAGGTGAAGGCTATGTTAATTAGTAGGATGTAAGCACTCCAGTTTGTACTAATAATCAACACATTGAATCCCACAGTGACATAAATGTATTCATGATCTATGTACAAATGACTTAAAAAAAAAAAGATTAAAAAAAATAAATACCACAACAAGGAATAATCTCAGTTCACTAATTTCTTTACCACTGTTGTAGCATTGGCACACTTCATTGGAAACCATCTAGTCCATCAATTAATCACATAAACAACAAGCAAACAGTGATGAAAGCCTAAAGCTGGAGGTAACTCTTTAAAATCAATTTGGAGTGCCGAAAGGGGCAGTCTAGACCTTTGTTGGCTTCCTGAAGAGTGATAGTTTTCTCTAGAGATTGGCCAAAATTTATAAACAGCACACTGAGAAATATTTAAGTTGGGGCAGAACTAATTGTGGCTTTGGACTATGATTTTTAATTCATTATAACTAGGGTCAAACACATCTTTATTAATCAAAATAGGAACCATTACAATTGGCACATTTTTGGCCATTAGAAATAAGCTTGTTTCTTCCTATAGCATAAAAATCCCCACTTTGGGATTCAATGAATCTTGGAAAGCCGTTTTTGCATCCCACTGGTTGTGGAAATGTTTTCCCTGCAAAAAGTTGTAGAGGTGTTTGAAGGAGTAGTAGTCAGTTGGCAAGAGGTCAGGTGAATGTGGTGGATGAGGCAAAACTTCATAGTCCAACTTTTTCGACATTTGAAGCATTGGTTGAGCAATCTGTGGTCAGGTGTTGTCATGGAGCAGAATAGGGCCCTTTCTGTTGACCAATGCTGGCTGCAAGCATTACAGTTTTTGGTGCATCTCATCAATTTGCTGAGTGCACCTCTCAGATGTAATGATTTCACCAGGATTCAGAATACTGTAAGGCAGTGGTTCTCAACCTGTGGGTCATGACCCACAGGAACTGTATTAAAGGGCTGCAGCATTAGGAAGGTTGAGAACCACTGCTAAGGGATCAGACAAGCAGCAGACCATCAAACAGTGACCATGATCTTTTTTGTTGCAAGTTTTCTTTTGGATATGCTTTGGGGGCTCGTGTTGGTCCAATCGCAGAGGTGGTCATTACCAGATGTTGTAGGAAATCCACTTTTGTGGCATATCACAATCCAATTGAAAAATGCTTTCTTGTTGTATAGAACCAAAGAAAACAACACTTGAAAACGGCAATTGCTCTGATTTTCAGTCAGTTCATGAGGCACCCACTTATCAAGATTTTTGCCTTTCCAAATCTGAATGACCATAGAATGGTCGACGTTGAGTTCCTCAGTAACTTCTCAGGTAGTTGTCAGAGGGTCAGCTTCCATGACTGCTCTCAATTGGTCATTGTCAATTTCCAATGGTGGCCACTAAGCGCCTTATCTTCCAGGCTGTTGTCTACTTTGCAAAACTACTTGAATCACCACTGCACTGCACTTTCATTAGCAGTTCCTGGACCAAATGTGTCACCCATACTGCAAGTTGTCTCCACTGCTTTATGACCTATTTTCAACTTGAACAAGAAAATTGCTCCAATTGCTTTTTGTCTAACATCATTTCCATAGTCCAAAATGAACAGCAAATCATTAAGTCATTAGCGAGAGAATATAAAGTGAGAAATGTGAATTAAAATGACATATAACTGCTTTTTCTGCTATAAAGCCTGGAAGGTGAGGTCCTGGCCTCACTGAAGCCATAAAATCTCATCATCCTACATGCTTCTCTGCTCCCTACCTCTAATTCCCCTCAATAAAATGATTTGAACTCCACCAAATAAAATAAAATTATGTATAATTTAAGAACATTGATTTAAGACTGTATTCCAGTATCAAATGGCAAATTCAACAATGCAAAAATCACAATTATTTTCATAATGACCTATAATATGGTCAGAGATACAGTAGATCCCAGGCTGCATCAACTGTATATGTATATATTTTTTTTCTTAATTACCCCGGTCTGCACATATGTCCTATGTGTTGGCAAATAAGTGTGAACCATAAAGTTTAAGTGGGGGTGGGGGGACAAGGAGTCTGCTTGGCCCACCATGCCATCCATCTGATAATTATTAAGCACTATTTTTTATCCACTTATTCTTCTCAGAATATGGGGCATTATCCTGATGATCAGTAATATGCATCAGACAGGGATAAGGACAGAGTAATAAGATGAGTGAAAAAGATAGGGAGGGCCATATTTGGGTGTATATTTAGCAGCCTTGTGTGTTCTATCATTTTCTAGGGATGCAGTCTTTTTTTCCTTATTGTGGGTCGGGCAATGTACAACCACAATCAACTTGGAAGAAAGGTGGATAGATCCATGTTTGCTACGCCCTTAGGAAAAGGCAATAATAGAAAAAAAATAAACAAAGGGGGAAGAGGCCAAAACTATACATAATTCTTTAATCCACTTACTATCAACTGTGCAAACTTGAGAAAACTACTCAACTTCTCAAATTTGTTTCCATTGCATGAATCACCTAAGCTTTTCTACATTTTTTTTATTTGTGTTATTCACTAGGCTGCACTGGCAAAATTATTTTTGTGTGCCTAATTCTAGGATTAAAAAGGGAAATATATAGGAAACTACTCAGTGAGGACACACAGAAAAATGCTACTTTACATTTTAAAATTTAAGATGTTAGCTCGAAAAGAAGACTTTTTAATGTTTTTGTAATAACTTAAAAAATTACTTTAATAGCTTTATATTCAAGGTATCTATGGATTGACCACCCATCTGTTATAAAAATACGTTTAATGGCGGGAATTCATGAAAAGTAAGAGCACTAGAAATTAAATGAGAAATATTTTTGCTTGTTTTAAATCAGTCATATTTGAGTTTTTATGAAATATATTTCCATAAGTACATATAAAAATCACTAGAAAAATGAGCACCAGAAGAATGCAGACATGAAACCAGTGTCTTGAAAAGGAAATTATATTCAATGAGGATCAAGGAGGGCTAATTTTTTACTTACATTGTTGAGATTTTCTTTAAAAAAAGTATTTAATATATTGACATAATTTAAATCTATCATTAACTAGAAAGCAGATATGATTTTACTAAGGAATGAATGAAGATGGAATATACCAAACTCACCCATCCAGAGGGTGCTCCAGAGAGGACACATATTTACATTCTCACATTCAGGTCAGCACTACTCTTCCCGCAACTCAGATCTTGGGCTTGTAACCCGGGACTAGGAAAAGAAAGATGAGGATTTGATCTGTCCTTTCCTCATATTGTCACTTCCCTCTTATGTTTTGGCAGGTTCTGGCTGTTTCAGGGTAAGTATTTGGGAATTAGGCATACAGTTTGAAAAAGAAAATCACTTTCTTTCTAGCTGGCATCTCTCCTGGCTCTTCATTGCTCACTGCTGTGGTAGAACCAAAGGCAAAGAATTTCATGGAGAGACCAACTTTCTGTGGGACACTGAATTAAAGTTATTCAGGACCAATGGCCAGTATCACATATACTTGCTCTGCAGAGTTGACTGGCGCTGGTTCCCTCTGCTGCTGTCCCCATTGTGGGATCTCAGTCCGGGGACTCCAGCTTTGAATATTCTCAGAATGAGCAGTGAGGCATGAGTATCTATTATCATGCATCTTTCTCATTCCTGGGACTCCCGTGAGTTTTTCACAGAATTTCTCTCATGCTCCTTTCTAATGTCAGTATGCCACAGGCCTATAATTTCTATACCATAAGTATGTCTTTGGGGGATGTTAGTGAAGCTGTTTCTTTATTAGCAACATCTAAAATGTCTTTGAAATTTGTCTTCCTGACTCCTACGAATTTGGCTGAGAAAGGAAAAATATCCACAAACAGGGAAATATTGCAGCATATCAAGCCCCTACAAAATACCTTCAGTTAATCAACCTTTTCTAATAAATCTGTAACTTATGTGGGCTATGTGGAGCTGTGTTAGCCGGCTACTATTACAGTTTCACATCACGTCCTGCAAAATCCTGCTGGATCCAGCACTGTTCCAGAAAATGGGCAAGACATTCCACTTGCTGTCCTCAGGTCTGGTGACCTTGGGAATAAAATGCTATTCAGTACCTGGTTCCTATTGTGATGCTTGACAATTGAGACATGCCAACACATCAGGCAACTTTCAGTATGAAAGGGAAGGAGTCTGGGTGAAAAGAAGCTAAGTGCACTAACATATTTCTGACAGAGTTAGAAAAATATGTATTATCTAAATGTGTGAAGTCATTATAGAAATGGAAATTTAGAATCCAGCCTCTGGATTCTTCCCTGGGGATTGGAAATCGGGAAGATTTTTATGTTGCTAACCTTTTGTATTGCCTCAAAGGTCACTGTGATGCCATCCAAACCGTCCCTCTCTTTCTCTAAGTGTTGGGGGGGCCTTTGGGCCATATATATCTGTTCTTGTTCTTATCAGATATTGGGTCATCTTTCCTCAGAAACAGAGAGTGGAGATGAAATACACATAAAGAATGATATTCATCTCTCAAATATACCAATATAGCACCTCATAGGAAAGATATACTCATTCTCCATTTTATTAAATAATCTTTTTAAGTTTATCATTGTTTGCCTTAAAGAATAAAGAAAATGTACAAAGAAAATTATAATATACTCTCTAAAACTCAGGAAGACAAAAGCACAGTATACAAAATAAGAAATATTTTAACAAAGTTTTCATGGTAAAGTTGAGATAGTTTCTTTAACCTGTAGCAAGTGTTTTTCACTGAGATTGTTTAACATATAATTTATATTTCTTCCAAGATTCTTTAAGAAAGAGGAATTAAATTTTGGATTCAAAACTGTGGATTTTGACTTATTTGATTCAAATTATTTATTTTAAAGTTTCATAATGTTTTATGTGAACAGTGATCAATATGGATTAAATCCTAAATCTACATACTTAATCTTTTTAAAAAATACTCTTCCAAAATAGTATTATGCATTATTTTTATTTTTATTTTTTATTTTTTTTAATTTTTTGAGATGAAGTCTCACTTTGTCGCCCTTGGTAGAGTGCCGTGGTGTCGCCCTTGGTAGAGTGCCGTGGTGTCATAACTCACAGCAACCTCAGACTCTAGATGGGCTCAAGCGATTCTATTTCTTCAGCCTCTCTAGTAACTGGCTCAGGCTGGTCTCAAACACGTGAGTTCAGGCAATGAACTTGCCTTGGTTTCCCAAGTGCTGGGATTACAGGCGTGAGGCACCATGCCCGGCTTATGCATTATTTTTAAACATAAGATTAAGAAGGAATACTTAGGGCAGCGCCTGTGGCTCAAGGAGTAGGGCGCTGGTCCCATATGCCAGAGGTGGCGGGTTCAAACCCAGCCCTGGCCAAAAACAAAAACAAAACAAAAAAAGGAATACTTAAGGAAATAGAGGCAAAATAAGAGATGGTGGTATCTTAAAAGGCAAGTGATAAAGTGTACCAAGAAAGAGAAGAGGAAGTGCCACGGAGACTGCCAGGAAAACGCGGACTGAAAATTAATTAACTGGGGAGATGGACGAGAGCAGTAGAATTGGAACAGTGAGAGAAAAGCCAGATCATAGAGGTCTAAGAAAAACCAGGAGGTGGGGGATTGAAGACACCAGATGAATTCAACTGTGCCAGCGGGTAGCATTACAAAAAGACTAGTTTTTCAAGGCAAGGGCCACGCCTACTTCACAGATTAGGAAAATAAAACTGACAGAATAAATAGATAGCAGAATGTCACGGAAGTGGTAAGGAATAAAATAGGATTTAAATTCAGATCCACCTGATTTTCTCTGTTGTACGATGTTGTTTTCTCAAGTGGCCAAAGAGTTGAGAAGCAATCAGTTTATATTTGCTCAGTGAGGCTTGGTGAGAATTAAGTGATTTATTTATATAAAATATATATTACACAAACTATAAAATATATATAAGAAAGTACGTATCATTTCTTACAAAATGAAATTCAGGGATTAGCAATCACACATGAATGTTTAAATTCCCACTCCCTGGGGGAAAAATTACCTTGAAAATTCATACATAGAATCAAAGTTTTAGTTATTCTTTAGAAAGAGTAACCAGTCTCATTTTTCATGAATTTAGACAAATAAATGGATTATACAGGTAGATGTAGATACAGATATGGGTATAGATAAGAAAAGAATGTATTTTAATAACTGAAGATGTCTTTAAAATTTTCAAGCTTTATAAATCTTTTTTATCCCAGATTAGTAAAATATTGAAATAATCTTTTTTCAAATTAGATACTAGCCTGGGGGTAAAAATTGAAAAAGGCAATAAATATAGGAATTATAAAAAATTTCTTGTGGGAGTTGGGGATCTAGGATGCCAACTGAGGTGCACTAATCAGGAGATAATTCTCAGAGGGGTGATATTTGACCTGAGAGCCACAGCCAAGGAGGCAGTGGTGCAGGTGTTTTAGGAAAGATCTTTCCAAACAGAGGTTAAGCAAGTGCAAAGGCCTTGAAATATATCATTACATGATTCTGAATTTAAGATCAAAAAATAAAATCTACAAGGAAGTTAGAAAATGGTGTGAGAAATGGTTGGATATGTTGGCAAGACCAATTACAGGATCTTGGATGTCAAAATAAAGGGCTTGTATTTTATTGTAATGGCATTGGAAGGCTTTAGGGTCATATTAAATAAGGAAATATGATGATTTGAGGAAGCCTTTTACAAAATCACCCTGGATGATAAACACAGAAAGGGCCAGAGTGGACAAAAGGACTCACAGTGAGTAGGTTGTTAAGGGAGACCAGATGACTAACAGTAGTGGTATAGAGCATGACTTTGGCAGAGAATAAAAAGATACGAGAGCTAGATGTAGAAATTATAACATTAAATAAATTACATTGGTACTGTGTGACTAAAATTTAGCTTTCATTGACTGGGTGACATAATTTTGAACAGACTGAGTTGGAGATACTGGTAGTAGAAATTCAGAGAGACAAACAAATGGAAACTAAAACTCACCAGAATGATTTAGCCAGCCATACGGTTTTAGGGGATTGCCAGCCAGCCTAGAGGAGATTATTAAACTATTTTTAAAAAAGCCCTTTTCCCCCTTACAAGAGTTTGGAAACTTTAGTGGAACATTTCTACTTTATAATCCAAAGCCTATAAACTTGAAGTGGCTGGGGTGGGAAAGGGAAATATTTACAAGGAAGAGGTAATGAAGGAAACAGACTCATAGGTTCCCCTATTACTAATTAGCACTGTCCTCTTTTCTGGGAAGAACCAAGACCAATATTTTGTTGCTGTAATGTGTGTGATAACATAAGATACACTGATGAAAGTACTCACTTATTCAAGATGAACATGAAAATGTGTGTACTGTATTCGATGAGTTATAGTCCAATTGACCTTCTACTTCTATTTACAAATTCCTCACAGCATAATGTTTTAGTGAAATGTTATATAACTGGATTACTGAGTGGAGTGTTAGCTATTCCACTCTACCTGGAGTGTGACAGCTTCTCTCACTGCCAATCCCCTTTGTGCCTGTGAGAATTTTCTTTCCATCACCTCCTGGATGTTAGTGTATGTATGGTCACCTTCCCTCATTTTGCTCTCGTTTATATTTATACCTCCTGTTTGTAGATAAATTCAGACTGTTTTTGCTTCTTTAAATTTTACAATCCATATTTTATCAAGACTGATTCAATAAAAGACCAGCAGAAAAGCAGATCAAACAAAAGGTCTTCCATAGAATGTGTGTGTGTGGGTGTGGGGAGTGTCTGTGTCTATTCATTTTGTTGGGGTGGGGAGGACAGCTGTGAACACTTCTACACTAATAATTTTTGCCTCTGGAGGATGAGATATCTTTGAGTTACTGAATATATAAAAACTGTTTGAGAATTGTCTCACAAAAGACATGTCCTATGATATCATGAAGCAGTTACATTTTCTATTTAAAAGTTTAAAATTATCAATCTTAAGTACTCCTAAACTTAGCCAATAATTGGAAACTCATAGCCTTTCAAAAAAGAAGCATATAAAAACAATTAATTGTCTCCATCTTAATTAAATGATGAAGCAATTCAACCAACTCAGCTTTTAAATTTAATCATAATTAATCTAAATAGATAGAGAATGCTTTATTACAGCAGCTCAATAAGAGACTGTAGACAGCTGGCAGGAACATTTCAACTCTATAGGTTGCTTCATGTATTCAGAAGGTGGTAACAGGGCAGAAAATCATTAAGAAGTTTTTTGCTGAAATGACAGTGCATGTTCCCAAGTTCGTCTCAAGATATACAAGTAGAGAAACCTTGCTCACATTTAAAGTCCATTTACAAGAGTTCTTAGAGCTGACATTAAACGTGTGAGTGATTAAAAGGAAAAATTGATAAGTGGATCTTATCAAATTAAAAGTTTTCTTTGGCAAAAGACCCCATAAAATGATTTGATAATTTAAACTGTAATACAGCCTTCTATATCAAAATTTTTACATATGTGCCAGTTACCTACACAATTTGATGCTGTCTTGTATAAAGTATACAGCCCTCCAACATAATAACTGGATTGCAATCGGAAATAAATATGGTCAGCAACTTAATTGTTTTCCTCAGAATCATTGGCTCCAGTGAATTTGCACAACTTAATTGTTTTCCTCAGAATGATTGGCTCCAGTGAATTTGCACAATCTGTTAGCAGAAGTCCTCATGTCAATCTTAAAACAATGCTTTAATCTCCCACCTTAAAAATAGCAATTAATTTTCTACAAAAGCCATTGGACATAAAGATGAAAAAAGGTTTGTCCTATGCAGATGACTTAATGACAAGTTGAACAAATAAATGAGAGAGAGGAGAGAAGAGACAGAAACAGAAAACGAGGTAGACTGAGAGCTGGAAACTCACAGAGAACTGTTTATATCCAGAGGTCTAAACACCAGGTCTGAATAAGAGTAAATTATGAACTGATTTGAGTACCAGCAGACTGACTGAAAAACAGGTGACGGATATGAAAAAAATATTAACATATTATTCATTCTTCTTAGCTCACTATTTTGTTAAAAAAATAGTAGCATAAATGCAAAACTTTTGATAATTCATTGCTAATCTACAAGGAAGATTTAAAAAATAGAAAAAAAGTAAAAATATAATGGTAGAAGGCTATGTTTGTAACTTTGAACATAATGAACTGGGATTAAAATTATCCAAGCAACATAATTCTTTTTGATTATGTGTTTCAAAATGTAAAAGAGAAATTATGTCTAATGAATGTTACAAATTACTACATATATTTTAAAAGATGTGAATGAATTAACACTAAAATTAGCTAAATGGTTTCTAAATATCTACATTTTCTTTTAAATATAAGCAACATTAACATTAATTCATGATAGATCTTTGGGATTTACTTTCACTTAATTAATTACTTACAATCACTGGAGATTTCTACAACTGGTTCTGGGAATTTGACATCAAGGAAGGAAGGAAGGAAAAGAAAGACTAAACTAGATTGCAAAACGAACTAAAAATGTATCACAGACCTACATGTGAAACATAAAATTATAAAATATTGAGAAAATCTTCAAGACCTATGACTAAGTTAAGAGTTTTCAGACTTGACACCAAAATCATGAAATAAAAAAGGAAAGGTAAAATGTACCTTATCAAAATTAAAAACATTTTCCTGCAAAAGTCCCTGTCAAGAAGAAGAGACAATGTTTGCAAACCATATACACAACAAAGAACTTTTATCTATAGTAAAACAATATACACAACAAAGAACTTTTATCTATAATAAAACCATATATACAACAAATAACTTTTATCAGTATGTAAAAACTGAACAGTAATAAAACAACCAATTAGGAAACGGGCAAAAGATATCAACAGACATTTCACTTAATAGGATGTTCATGTGGGAAATAAGCACCTGAACAGACATTCAGTATCAGTAGCCACGAGGGATATGCAATTTAAACCACCAAGAGTTATCACTGCATCTTAACAGAATGGCTAAAATTAAAAATAGTGTTAACACAAATGCTGACAAGAATAAGGAGAAACTGGATCACTCATATATTGCTGGTAGGGATCTGAACTGGTGCAGCCATTTCAGAAAAAAATATGGCAATTTCTTTAAAAACAAAAGATACTGTTGCCACATAACCTAGAAATTGCATTCCCAGCCAAGGTATGTTTATACCGAATCCTTGGACAGTAGCTATAATCAAAAGACTAAAAACTAAAATAAAAGGAAAATAGTGGTCATGGTGTTCAATAACCATTGAGATATTAAATCTAAGAGGAAAAAGTCAAAGGTTGATGTGTAAAAAATAAAATCACCTAATTTGCCTCAAATTATTTTTCATCTTTCTATTCATTATCTCTGGGGATACTGAGCATTAGTTATTTTACTGAGAACCTAAACTACTGGCAATATAAGGAAAGGATGATTCATTCTTCAGTCTTTTCTCCTTTGCTATTATTATGTGTTATTTTTATTTGAGAACATCATGAAAATATATTTAAATTTAAAAAGCAAAGAAATATTGTGACTATCAAAAAATACTTTCAATAATGCCATTAAAACTTTCTTCGTTTTCAAATAGATTTGGCTCTATTTGATCCCAATCTGTATTTCAGGAATTCGTAATTATTTTGGCAGTGGGGTGTATTCTTTGGGAAACTGCTAAAAGTTATGGAACCTTTTCAAAGGAAAGTGGTAGATCACAGAGTACGTATATTTTCAGTGGACTAACTGTTAGATGCAGCTGAGTAAAACTCTATTAACCATTTCATGAACATTGTCTTTATCAAATAAAGCAATCTTCATAACAATTAAGAGTTTGAGTCTTACTGTTCTTATGAGTTTGGAAGTAGACTTATAAGAAGACAATGGTATATAATCAAAATTATTCTTGAATCTCTCTTAAATGGCTCCAATTAATAATACAATTATATATAAAGATATGAATTATTACAGTATACATATTACACTCAACTGTAAAATATATAATTCCATTGAGGAACTATGCTAAAAATTAAATCATTCAAAAGTTTAACCACTTGGAACCTTTCAACAATTCTCTGAATTGGCACCAATTTATCTACAATTCATTGTGTAATTCGATTAGGTTTAAAGGCATTAATGACTCTGTTTGAACGGGTAGAAGAGATAGATACTTCTAAATCATGGCAAATCGTGGCAGTTACTCAAATTACCACCTGTAGGCATTTGTAATCATGTACCTATAGAAGACAAAGTTTTTAGTGACCAGGTAGAATATTTAGTGAAAATTAGTATAACAGGCTTATTGGTTGCTTATAAGTACACTGAAGAACTAGGGGAAAGAAAAGGATATGCTCTGGGCTTAAACTGTTAGCTTGAAGTCCAGTGAATAATAAGGAAGCTTCTCTGTCTTCCCTAAAAAGAATGTATCTTCTGTAGTCCCAGGACTGAGATTTCTGAGAAACAAACGAAAAGCCTAATGTTGCAGATGGCTAGCTTTTAATGCAATATTTAATTTCAAACTTCTCAGCATCTCTTTTGATAAAATTAGTTGGTTAGGTAAGGTATCCTAAAAATTATGATAATGGCCATATTGGCAGAATCTCATAAAGCTAAGAGATCTGAACACTTAATTTCTGACAGACCTCCTTTGCAAGTAGAAGCAGCCCTCTTTTCTATTTGAGGAGGCGAATCTCCCCTTGCCTGAGAAATTTAGTAGCTCCTCACCCAAGGAAGTTTCTTTGTAATATATTCCTAAAAATCCATGCATTCTAATCTTACCACTCTCTTTGCTTTTAGACCTACACCAGACTAAAATCTCAGCAGGTTCCAGTAGTCAAGTGAGGTTCAAAGCGTGGCCCATGTATCAAAGGTATGGATATATTTCATTAACTAAACCTGCTATTTTCTTTTCTGTATTTTCCAATCTTCCATCATACCATCTCCTCATTGTAATTTCTAGAATTTTTTAAATTTTGAGTTTTTTTTAATTTTTAGAAGCATGGTATTCTCTGAAAATTTATTTTTATAAGATTTCTTATTGTTTCATGGATACACTTGTTTCTCATTTTTTGGATAATCTAAACGTATGTATGCTATTATATTAATATATAATATATACACATTCATACATACTTCTGTATCTTGTAGTTTCTTTTGTTTCCCATATTCATTCCATATTTTCTTGAGTTCCTTTTCATCTGGTTATTTGTATTTAGTGTTCTAACTCTCACACTAAAGTTTCTTCTCTATACCTGCTGAATCTGGGATATCATTCATATTTAGTGATAATACATTAGAAAGATGGTTGGCAGCATGTCAACCGGCCTGCTTTACTAATGGATGTTCAAACTGTAAGTTGTTTTCTGTATTGGAGGGCCCAAAAAATTCAACGAATATTTTCTCTTCAGTGTGTCAGTGACTTTTACTTAATGCTTCTGTTTCCAGGCAGTATTTAGTCTCTGATCCTAGCAGAGGGAATACTACTAGATGGTCTCACTCTGTTGCCCAGGCTATAGTCAGTCTAGTTCACAGCAACCTCAAACTTCTAGGCTCAAGCAATCCTCCTGCCTCAGCCTCTGGAATAGCTGGAAATACAGATGCCCGCCATGATGAGGTCTAATTTCTTTTCTATTTTACCAGATGCAAGGTGTCTTCCTCTTGCTCTGGCTGGTCTTGAAATAAAGAGCTCAAGGAATCTGCCCTCCTCAACCTCCCAGAATACTGGGATTACAGGCGTGAGCTACTATCCTGAGTCATAGAACATAAACATACTATTTTGTCAGAGTCGGAAGTTACTTGGTACCAGGCAATCACTTCATGCTGAAAAACAGTGATATGTGACTCACCCTTGGGACTCCACCTTGAAAACATACTCACTGCTTTCAAAAGTATCTAGTGCCTTCAAATCCTTGAGCTTCTCTAGAGTCCAATTCTTCAAGTTTAATGTCAGTTTTCTGTCTTTTATTGTGTTATTTAATACTTCCTCAGCTGATTTTTCTCCTGTGGTCATTTCTCCCATTTTTCTTATACTTATGAGCATTGATTTTTCATTTTTTTTAATTTGAACTATTAAACTAATTTTTCTTGAGAAAGAAGATATACCTGTGTCGATTACTTAGTCATGTTGAACAATGGGAATTTAAAAATAATTTAAATTTAGTAAATTATGCTGTCTATATGTTTTAATTGGTATGATTGTAATAAGAACAATTATAAATTGGAAATCCAGGCCAGAAAATTTCAACAAGAATCTTGGTTATAATCAAATTATAATGTCAATTTATTGACATCTCTTTTCACCAAACAACGTACTTGTCCCAGGTAATCACATTATACCTGATTATAGTATCTCATTAGTTAGAAAAAGTTAATCTAAATTATTAAGGTAGAAAATATTATGCAAATTAAATTTGGTTTCTATGATAATAGAAAGATTATTTATATTTTAAGAAACTATATAAAAATAGGACAGTAAGTCCATAATTTTTGTAAACAGCATTAATTATGTGAATATGTGTTTATCATCAAGTTTAGAAATGACGTTAATCTAAGAAGCACTAGGAGCAAACTTCCTTCTTGGAGAAGAAGTCATTTGGAACCAGATGAAAGGATGACGTTACACGGAATCCTGTCTAGTGTTTAGAATTTGTGTTCTGTTTCCAAGGTAGGAGTAAGCAGATGAAGTCTCAGCACCAATTTCTCAACTCTTTTCTAACTCATTATCAGCCACAAAAATTGCCTTAGTTAATTGCTTTTAGCCCACTAAAATGAAACAAAACAAAACAAAAAAAGTCCAGATATCTTTCATTTCTCATCAATTCTCCAGTGCCCCCAAACAGACTCTGAGATCTTGATCTTCACAGGTCTGAGCATTCTTGCACCAACTAATGCAAGTAGAAAAAAGAAGGTCCCCAACTTCACATTTCCTGTGTGACAGAGGAAAGATCATGCTAAATATATACAACAATACTAAACAAATAGAATTTCAGAAAACTTTAACCAGAATAAATGTTAGCCTTGAGGATATACAATTAGAGTGATTGCTAAGAGAGCACTGCAGGGGCAAATGGACACCACAGGGGCACAATGGTTGTTGGACAAATAGGCAGCTCGCTGTCAGAATTAAACGAGAAAGCTGGGGCTCAGAACGCTTCCGGTATGCAGAGGACTAAACCTATTCCCAGTAGTGTTAGACACCATGATGGACAAAAGAGATGCAGATTCATTTAGACTCCTCTAAGTAATTTAAAGTCTAATGAAGCAGAAAGACCCAGGCCTGCATGAGATTAATCCTACAGGGACAGACACAGCTTCAGATAACACTGGGCTAGTAGACAGGGAATAGAAGGGCAGACAGTACTTGCTGAATGATTTAAAATCAGGTATTCTATTAAAACTTTTCTAACAAATGATGTGAAGCTAGCTAGCTTGGATCACAGTTAAATATATACTCTCAAATTACCTGTATCAAACTCTAACATTTCTTTTTTTTTTTTTTTTTTTTTTGTAGAGACAGAGTCTCACTTTATGGCCCTCGGTAGAGTGCCGTGGCCTCACACAGCTCACAGCAACCTCTAACTCCTGGGCTTAAGCGATTCTCTTGCCTCAGCCTCCCAAGCAGCTGGGACTACAGGCGCCCACTACAACGCCCGGCTATTTTTTGGTTGCAGTTTGGCCGGGGCCGGGTTTGAACCCGCCACCCTCGGTATATGGGGCCGGCGCCTTACCGACTGAGCCACAGGCGCCACCCCAAACTCTAACATTTCTTAATATCATTTATAATAAAGCCAGAAAGCTAAGCATATGTCTAATACTTTATATGATAAAAATCTTATGTAAGCAATATCAAGGATTAGAATAATGAAAGTGAGTTTCTCAGTATGATTTTTTATGGCATATAATTAGTACCCTAAAATTTTGCAAAGAATAAAAGAAATATGAATTAAAGATTATGAAAGCAAGTGATGAAGAGCAAGAAAAGTTTTATGGAAAGACTAATATAATCTCTGAAGAGAGGGTACTGTAAGTATTAAGCTACATGACTAAGCTTTTCTGGATGCTCTAAAACCTCAGGCCTGCAGAATTCTGATCTGTTGGGACATTTGAGAGACAGAAAGCCTGCATTTGCCTGGATTTGACGGTTTATAAATCCCAGATCATGTGTAATGGCTGGGTGTGATCAAAAGGCAGACAGTAGAAGTGAAGTAGTGAAGAGAACACTCCAGATAAAAGCCATAAAAATATAACAAATGTAAGTAATAGCAACATTGAAATTATAGAATCTCTCGGGTAAGTATTAGGCAACATTTTGGCCTTGGGATTACAAATGAGATTCAGGGCCATACTAATCATGAACTCATATGACAAACCTAGTACTTAGGTACAACAGCCCTGTGTTAATCAGTGACATTATTTCTCTTAATTAGACTGACTTTTCATGTGGTGACAGTTGAAAGATGAAAATGACAAATTAAAAAACTAAAATGATAAAAACCTATGGATATTTAGTAAAATTTATTTAATAAGTAAGTAAGAATATTTTTGTTTTGTTTTTATAGACAAAGTGGAATCCTACTTAAAGCATAAACTCTGCTCCTAAAATGCTTGGGTTTGAATTCTGCCTCTAAAATCCCTTAGATCCATGATTTAGGGCAACTTAATGCCTGTCCCTCAGCTACCTCATTCGTAAAATGGGCATATTATGACCTACCTCATAACACATAGGTTGCTGTGAGGTAGTCAACTCCGTAAATTGTTAATATTCTAAGTATAAACTTCTTGGAATAGTATTTGGCATACAGTGGGCACCACTGAAGTTTTTTTGCTACTATTATCATCATTTTAAGGAATTTTTGGAAAATTACTTTGTAGTAGTTCAGTGAGAAACATTTTTAGCTCTTCTAATATCTTTCTGTCTAATAAAAAGATAAATAGTAAATACGGCATGTAGAACATAATCACATATAAATATTACTGAAATTTAAAAAATGCTTAAAACTATAAAAAAATGACCAAGATAAGTAGTGTTACCACGTAATAGTGAAAGTAAGACTATTGCAAATATTGCCAAAATAGTCCAAAAATAGGTTGACTTTGGTTTTGTCTCATTCCTGTTTTTGCCCTTTTTACTTTATACTGGTGTTATTGTTTGCCAGGAGTGGTGCTCTGTAGTCTACTTGAGTCATTAGCTAGATAAAGGCAATAATCCGATTAAGTGATTTTTTGACTCTAGGTTGGCCTTCTGGTCCAATATAATAAAGAAATTTTCAAGTACCAGCAATGTCCATCAGCAGTGAAGAATACTGTGTAATGTGTCAGGCTAACCATTTTAAGTGCTTTTTGAAGGCAAAACCAAACCTGTTTTTTTCTTTTTGTTGATAAATGTTCAATGAGCACTGATCAGCAATCAATTAATGTTTGCTGAATAGATGAACCTTTGTTTTGGTACATGATATATTACTGATTATATAGTTGCTAAGACAAGGCATAGACCATTTAAGCTATTCAAACATAACTTCTTATCTGAAGAAATAAAGATTCATGATAAAAAGAGTAGCAATTTTATTTGATGGAGGTATGTACTTCATGCCTAATACAATCCTTACGAGTTTCACCAGGTAGCCTACAGTTGTCCCTGCTAAGTTTGACTGAGGGAAGGATGTACCAAATAAACTTGGCTGGAGACATCTCACCTGGACCAGGTGTTCCTTTTAAGAGATTCATACTGGAATGTTCCTCTTATGTGGTAAGTTTAGCTTCATAGTTCTTACATATCTCATAGTAAATATATTTCCTAGTTCAGTTTGTAGAAGCAGAATGAAGACCAGTAACCCACAGTCTCTCAGAATCGTACCATGCTCATATACCGTTAAACCAACTAGTGTATCTTACTTTGTGCTAGTGAATGAAGGGGAAAAATCTTGCAATGAATCATTTCTGATGTTGGAGATTGTACCAGATAAATTGATGATAATAATTATATAATGTTTCTAGTAGCAAATTAGCATCAATTTACTTCTATTGTGTATAATGTTTCTAAAAATTATTAATATTATTTTGCTTTATTACTATATCACCAACAGGAGTTAGACTTAAGTTTAAGAGATTAACCTGTGAACTAAAGTAAAGGTCAGAGCTGTAGTCAAACGTTGAACACCAAGGCCTGCGCTACACCACATGCCTGATGAATTCTGGGCCCTTTTGAATGTTATTCCCAGGCACTTTCACCTGCTGCTGACTGTTTTTCAAGCAAAGCAGAGGAATCATGCAGGTGATGCACTATTTCTGAGAGACCAGGAGACTCTGAGAGAAACTAACAGAATTCATAACTTTCTACAAGCCAATTGTACAGACAGCGTGAGTAGTGAAGTAGTTATTGTGTCATAACTTTGAACCATACCATTGTTTTAGAAGGCATTCTAATATTACCTTTCAGAATGTCCCTGTGTCTGTGCTGTGTGCAATTTGTAAAAGTCAAATTTCATGGCACCACTTGATGTGGCACTTTTTAAAAAGCATTATTAGGACATAAACTTTAAATATATTTACAGGAAACACAGGGAGACAATCTTCTTGCAACAAGGAAGGCAAATTTAGAATAATTTCCAGCACATTATTTAAGAAATCACAGAAATATATATTTATTCTTGTGGTCTATTCTATAGCTCATAAAAGGTATATCAATCTACATTGCTATTTCTGTATCTTCAAATGTTTGGTTGATGAAAATGTATCATACAAGATTTTGGCCCCAAATACCTAATAACAATCAGTCCGTCCTTTAAAAATACAGTCTAAAAGATACCTAATTCACTGATATGCTTCCAAATTTTACAAATGATATTTTAAATTAGCATATTAATTTAACATAACAAATTTTACAAATAATATTTTAAATTAACATATTAATATAGGAGGAAAAAATTTCTTCTGTATTACAGAAGGATCAAATAAACATTTAAACATATATCTAGGCTTATTTTTGCACAGTATTATGTAGTTAAAGTACTTCATCCTAGCTCCAGGCTAGAATCAGCTGTTCTTATTATTTTCCTGATAGTAACAATAGGCTGCAACATCATGCGATTAGCAATCACTGGAAGCAGCAGACTCTTCAGCTGAGCAGGTAAGAACCAGTAGGATTCTGGGAGAGCAGCCAATGACCAGCAGGTTTATTGCATCTGCCAGCAGGTAGATTATTTTAAAACTTGAACCTGCTGGGACTTTGTTTTCTGAAGAGTCTATATTTTTGTTGTTGCTGTATATGTTGTTACTGTTATTTTTGTTATATTTTGTTGCTGCATCTTTTGTAGTAGTGAATTTCGCATTAGCATTCACTATCAAGAAATTCTGACACCTGAATCAGAGGGAGTTAATTACTCACCAGTAGGGGTCATTATCAGTGAACTTGCACTTAACACTGGAGAAATAAGGATTGACAGTTGTAATTATGCGGCTGGGAGAAAACCAATCTTGTGAGTGTATTTTCAGTATCCTGACTTATATTCATTTATTTTTTGTCTCAGAGTTGTTGCCTTAAGGAAAAGAGAAAACTTCAAATACAATAAATTGGTAAATTAAGTTGTTGACAGTGGAGAATAGCGAAGAAAAAAATTAATTAGCTAAATGCTTTTTCTTCTAAACTTCTTAAGTAATATTGAACCTGGCTTCAGAAATGGCATTTTGTAATTGTGGTAGCCAATAGCTATAAATTACTGAAGCTGACTCTGTGCTAGGCACAGCCCAAGAATGTATAATTTATTATTTCTTTTCCTCATAAGAATTGATAAAGGTAGTTACATTTTTCCCATTTTATAGCTGAGAAAAATGAGTCTAAACTATTTTAAATAATTTTCCCATGGACAGTTACTTAGCACTCAACCATTTCCTAAAATTATAGTAGTTCAGAAAGTTAACTGATCTACCACAGACAGATAAATATTAAATAATCTACCACAGTCACAGCATTGCTGCCTTTTTTATTTTTTTATTTTTTGGTAATTACAATTATAACATTGTTTATAGCAACATAAAATGTCTCATGAAAATCAAAATCCAGCTACTGAATTTAACAATAAGGAATTAGAAAACTGAAACACAGGTAGAGTTTGACTTAGAAGGTTGGTATAATTATTAAAGACTCATTTTCCATCCATTGGGCCATCTATACTTTTGTCTTTGTTCAGGGATACTGCTGCAAATATAAGGTAGATATACCAATAACCCAGGTGCATAAGCTTCTTCTCACATCTGGCAGGAATAAAGGAGAACCTTGCCACAACTATCAAAGAGATAAAGTTAATGCTAACTGGGCCTCTCTAAAGAGGTGTGTCAACCGACACCACATACTAATGGCTGGGACATTTCTTCATATGGCAGAGAGAATAAGACTGAAGAGCCTTACATCTGGGAAAGAACCTGGACTGAAGATGAAAAGTCTTGATGTTTTCAAGAAACTCTTAAAATGCCAATGATATCAAACATTTTGAGAAAAAAACATGTTGCAAATGTAGGGGTTAAAGATATTGATGGGGCTAAATCACAGGGGTTTCATAGGCCGTGCAGGGGTTTCATAGGCCGTGTTAAAGAATTTAAGTTTCATTCAGTTTAACAGATAAGTGTCCACAGGGTTCTTTAGAAAAAAATAGAAATAGGATATAAATTACATTTTAAAATGATTCATCTGGCTTTTGTGTGGAAATGGAAGTAGGAAATGTGTTAATTCTAACAGTAGTGTGGGAAAGAGATGATGATCACCAGAGTGATACTAGTGAAGATGGAGATTGGAAAATGGATTCAAGATACATTTTGTAAACAAAATCAATGGGACATACAGATATCTTTTTACAAGATACTTTGAGTAAACCAATTTATTAAGAAATTATGATTTGTGGGTGGTGCCTGTGGCTCAAGGAGTAGGGTGCTGGCCCCATATATCGGAGGTGGCAGTTTCAAACCTGGCCTGAGCCAAAAACTGGAAAAAAAAAAAAAAAAAAAAAAAGAAAAGAAATTGTGACTTAATAGATTATCAGGTCAACTTTTTAGGAATTTTGGTGAGAAAACCAAAACTGATTAGTAAAAGGGGGAAGAAGTAATTCTAAATAGAGAAAAATATATGGCTTCTTTTTTAAGAATTATTTTCCCCATTAAATGATTATCAAGGAATTAAAGTGATTTTGAAGAAGATTAGATTAAATTTTGACGAGGAGCTCTATAGGTGGTTGAAGGCCTGTCCTTGGTAAATTGTATTCAAATCATTCTATGGAAAACAATAGTATTATTAGAGGTGAGATAATTAGGGACTGTGATGCCTTCTGGAGACAGATTTACTGGTTGAGGTCATCATTTAGAAAGTTGTAAGGCATTTACTGGATGATTAAGATTTTGAAGTCAAAATAACTCAGACTATTTTGGGGGCTACCCCCCACCCCTTTTAAGGCAAAAGCAGAGGTATTTTCTCATAAGGAGTTAGCCTACTGCCTCAGTAATCTATAACACCACCACTGCCCGTGTGAACATTCACAGTGTCGTCCCAGCATCCTCTGGACCACTGGGAACTCTGAGAAGTTCACAGCTCTTGTGCGTCTTCTCATGCTAAGAACCAGAGTCTACATGAAGAAAAAAGCTTTGACCACTTCTAATAAGACTATACTAATATGTGTGTAGTCAGCAGCCTAAAATACGTGCACTCCTCGTCTATGTTATAAAATTAGACCATGCCAATTTTGATCAAAACCTCCATTTTGACAGCCAAAATTCATGGAAGAGTGATTTCAATTTATTCACTTCAACTTTTCATCTATATCCTGACTATACTATTTTTGAGGGAGATACATATGATAAAACCCTTGCATTATGAAACTTAATTTATTATACTTCACAAATGGCCATATTAATCTAAATATTGCCATTTGTCATTGTAAGAAGTATTTTTTTCTTAAGGATTTTGACCACTAATTCACACTATGCCCTTTAAAAGGACCTACAAGGAGAATGTATCTGGCACTCAGCTAAGCAAATGATGAAATTCTGAGCAAATGCTTTCAGTTATAGACACAGTGAACCTTAAATTTATACTTTCCTCATTGTCTTGGCTTCTAAGAACCTACTGCCTCATTTCTTTTTCAAATTCCATAGTAACCTAGAACTTAATAGCACATTTATAGCATCACCTCTGGCTTTCTTTTAATTTTTAATAATTTATCCATATCATTTTTAAATTAAATACAAATTATATAATATTTTTTGTTAGCCAGTTCAAATAATTTTTGGCAAAACATTATATAAACTCAATGAATAAATGATCAAACAAGTTTTCAAAATGTTACTATTCTTTGGGCATTTGAATTTGGAAAACATTAGTTACATTTTCATAGAAACAGTTCATTTGTGTTTCACTGAATTAGGAAATACTCCCAAAAATATTTTTATAGTTATCATCCTATCATAGTACTTAAAAAAAAATGATGATATAATTTTTGCCATTTGATATAGTGTAGCAGTGCTAGTAATGAAAATGGATGTTTTCTGCCATGTTGGCTTATAAATTCAAACAATGAGGCTTTTAAAAACTGCCAAAAATAATTCTTATATACAAAAATTTATTTATGAAAAAGGTTAAATAACATAATGCCCGGTTTATATCAACTATATTCCTTTTCTTATTTATTCAGTATTAATGAAATGCTCATTTTATAAATTTTGCTGCCAAACTGTTTATTTATAAAGAACAGAAATAGGAAGAGACATACCTCCTCTTTGAGAAAATTTTCTTGAAAAAATAGTGAAATGCATCTTTTTTTCCCATGACTCTATCAGACATGACCAACAGGTTTAAAACAATGTAGAAAAAGACACTTCTCTGCAGATTCCACTTTTTTTTATTTTCTCTACATTTTACAGTTGAGAATCATTTAATAACATTTCACTGTCCTCAAGGGATGGCTACACCTGAGAGAAGCAGCCACAGGTCTTTACTGTCATACAATCATAGTTTCCATCCGGTCGCATCATCGTCAGGGTTGTAAAGTCAATGAAGACACGTAAACTTCATTTCAGTAGAAATGACTAGATATTTATATTTCAAATATACCCTTCAGATAATTTACACTCAAGAGAACAGATAATTTTATGAAAAACTATCCTTAATATAATTTGTTAAAAATAACTAATAGGCATAAAACAATAATGTAGAAATAAGTGAAAGTAGAGAGAAGGAAAAACTTAGCCCTAATTTATTTGAAGGTTGAAAACAATAGTATATTATTAATCTACTTATAAATAATCATAGAATCCATACTTGTCATAAATAAATTAGTGAAAAACATATTTCACCAAGGTAAAAACTGGGAAATGGTGGATTATCTAATTTTTGAACAAGGTCCAGAACTTTCGAGTAATCATTCTACTTTATGGTTACAACGTGTATAAATAAGTAGACTTGTTTATCCATGACTATAAACACAAAGTCCAAAATCGCTTTTCACACATTTCAGGCTGACATCTATTGAACACCAATTGAGTGTCATGGTAGATCTATTTCAATTTATTGCAAATCATCCCTGAACAAGCCATTCTGCTGGTTTTTATTTAGTCACCCAACTCACATTTGTGAAACACTTATTGTGTGGGCCAGGTATTCTAACAACCCCTAAAAATGTAGTAATGATTAAAAAGCAAAAACCCAGAAACATTCCCTGTCATATTATTATGAGAATGTCTGTAAATGAATATGCTATAAGAGAAACATGAATTTACAAACATTGATAATAGATCATATAATTAGTAATAAATCATTAATTAGCAATTAATATGTGCCTTCTTCAAAGTGATGGTTTCACAGAAAACAGAAGCAGGTAAATGGAAGGAATAGAAGAGAAAATTACTCTTAGGCAGAGATAAAAGCATATGTGAAAGCATCTTTTGAGAGAAGGCCGAGTGAATATGAGGGACTAAAAGAAAGCCAGTGTAACTGCTGCGAGGAAGAGGTTGGCGTAGATGAGTCTGGAGGATTAGGTCGGTGCCAAAGCAAGCAGAGAATTTAGACAATGTTATCTCCACCCTATTAGTAATGAAAAGCCATGGACACAACTTCATTTTCTCACTTAAAAGATTGTTCATGATAGAAACAAAAAATGGAAAAGCTAAATATGAATGTCTTTAAACTATTGGAAGTAATGCTGGTCACTTGACTAGGGAAGACTATGAGAAGTGTTCAGCTCATGAGATATTATAACAGGTTAAAGCAATAGAATTTCCTAGTGATTTGGATATTGGAGTAAACAAGAGGCAGATGTCATAGATCGTTGGTAATATTGCCGTTTGTGAGGAAAAGTAATGGTAAAGAACCAGATATGCAGCTACGTATAAATATGTTTAGTTTTTGTTTTTATTGTGTAAGAAGACCTTTGAGTTATATAGGAATTGGTGTCAATTAGGGAGTTATAAGCATCAGGAACTAAATGACAATTCTTACCAGATACATTACTCTTTGAACAAACCATTTGAAAGCCATACACAGGGAAGGAATTTCCAGGGAGAACAGTCTAACTGAAGATAACTTGAGTTAGACTGGGACTGAAACTTGAAAAAAAAAAAACCATAACATTTTTATTGCGGATTGTAAAGGATGAGAGGTATTAATAAAACCTGGAGAAGTTTGAAAATAAAATACAGTAGAAAGAGAACATTTTGAGAAGGAGGGAGGGCTCAGCAGTAATACATTTAGTGATGTGGAAAAAATAGTGACCTTGCAAAAAATTTATGGGTAGAGAGATGGAGGCTGAAAGACAGATTGATGTTGTAGTGAGTAGGAGATTAAAAAAAAATAATAAAGTTAGGTAGAACATACAGATAAGACTTGAGAACTTAGTTCAGAGTAAGAAATAATAGTGGGTATGGAAAAGAATGGGGTGCCAAGGATGATTTTTTTTTTCATTTTTCTCATTTTTAATAAAATACTCTTTGACTTAAAAGCCCATGAGCATTATGTATTTGTGGGAGAAATGTGGGAAACCAGAAAAACAGATAGTAGATATTATACTGAGGAAGCACATGAGATGGAATCCAAAACAGAAGTGAATTGTCCTTAAACAGGAGGGTGAATTCTTTGCAAATATGGAAGAAGGGAAAGGGAGCAGGTGCCCCTAGTAAGAATAAGTAAGTTAGTAAGTAAGAATAACTCAAGGTAAAATTTAGGAACTGTACATATGAAAGGAAGATGAGGCACAAAAAAGTTTTATCTTGCCCAAGTCATCTTTTTAGACTAATGAGAAGTTAAACGTTGGATACTTGAGGAGAGCCAAAAGACAGTGGAATAAGAGATTGGATTTAGAGGCTGTGAGTTGAAGTGGATTGGAAAAGAGTTAAGAGACTCTGATTAATATTGGTTTTTAAAAACTTAGGGTAGAAAAATTCTGTCCTATTACGTGAAAATCTCAAAAACACAATAGGATGATCAGGATGAGTCTTGATAAAAGAAGATTATTCTGTTCAAAGAAGACATAATTTTCCAATAGATATGTGACAAAAAAATTGAAAACTAAGGGAGATTTATGTATCCAAATATGTTGATAAATAAATGCATCAGGAAATCAGCAAATCAACAAAGGTGAATAGGAAAAGAAATGAAGAGATAGGTAATGAATTGCAAGTTTAAGTAACTGGAAATATTGATTTAAAAAATGATGAAAGTAGTTAAGCCATAAGGAAAGAAAACACTGCTCATGAGATGAGATTACTGGATCAGTAATTTTTGAAGACTGATCAGATTCAGGTTATGAAAAGACCAAAAGAATGACCCTGAGTGTGAGTTACAAGTGAGAAGATATAGACTATCATTAAGAGGTTTTTTTTTTTTTTTTTGTAGAGACAGAGTCTCACTGTACCACCCTCGGTAGAGTGCCGTGGCGTCACACGGCTCACAGCAACCTCTAAGTCTTGGGCTTACGCGATTCTCTTGCCTCAGCTTCCTGAGCAGCTGGGACTACAGGCGCCCGCCACAACGCCCGGCTATTTTTTTGTTGCAGTTTGGCCGGGGCTGGGTTTGAACCCGCCACCCTCGGTATATGGGGCTGGCGCCCTACTCACTGAGCCACAGGCACCGCCCTCATTAAGAGGTTTTATAAACTGAGGGCCTCCAGAGCTGCAATGAAGTTAGGGCTTGGGATAATGAAACATATCTAAGCGACAAACCAAATCTTTGAGCAGTAATGGAGACTAACTGAAGAGTCCACAGATGATGCACTAAGAACAGGAAGAGACTGGTGCAGCTCCGTAACTTAATTCTTTTTTTTTTTTTTGAGATGGTGTCTCACTACGTCACCCTTGGTAGAGGGCTATGACATCATCGCTCACAGCAACCTCAAACTCCTGGGCTTAAGCAATTCTCTTGCCTCAGCCTCCTAGTAGCTGGGACTACAGGCATCCACCACAATGCCTGGCTATTTTTTTGTTGCACTTGGCCATGGCCAAGTTAGAACCCACCAGCCTCGGTGTATGTGGCTGGCACCATAACCACTGTGCTATGGCGCCCAGCCAGTAAGTTGATTCTTTTTGTTTTTTTTTTTTCTTTTCTCTCTCTCTCTTTTTTTTTTTTTATTGTTGGGGATTCATTGAGGGTACAATAAGCCAGGTTACACTGATTGCAATTGTTAGGTAAAGTCCCTCTTGCAATCATGTCTTGCCCCCATAAAGTGTGACACACACCAAGGCCCCACCCCACTCCCTCCGTCCCTCTTTCTGCTTCCCCCCCCATAATCTTAATTGTCATTAATTGTCCTCATATCAAAATTGAGTACATAGGATTCATGCTTCTCCATTCTTGTGATGCTTTACTAAGAATAATGTCTTCCACGTCCATCCAGGTTAATACGAAGGATGTAGTCTCCATTTTTTTTAATAGCTGAATAGTATTCCATGGTATACATATACCACAGCTTGTTAATCCATTCCTGGGTTGGTGGGCATTTAGGCTGTTTCCACATTTTGGCGATTGTAAATTGAGCTGCAATAAACAGTCTAGTACAAGTGTCCTTATGATAAAAGGATTTTTTTCCTTCTGGGTAGATGCCCACTAATGGGATTGCAGGATCAAATGGGAGGTCTAGGTTGAGTGCTTTGAGGTTTCTCCATACTTCCTTCCAGAAAGGTTGTACTAGTTTGCAGTCCCACCAGCAGTGTAAAAGTGTTCCCTTCTCTCCACATCCACGCCAGCATCTGCAGTTTTGAGATTTTGTGATGTGGGCCATTCTCACTGGGGTTAGATGATATCTCAGGGTGGTTTTGATTTGCATTTCTCTAATATATAGGGATGATGAACATTTTTTCATGTGTTTGTTAGCCATTCGTCTGTCATCTTTAGAGAAAGTTCTATTCATGTTTCTTACTCATTGACAATCTGCATTTTTCTTTTCCTTTATTTTTCTTGTTTTTCCTTCTTTTCAAAAATTATGATGTAGTATTAATGATCTGGAATTTCTAGTGGAGAATAGGAAGAATGCCAATCTTGCCTCCTACCTATAAAGCACATGATTTATATAATAGTAAACATAAACAAATCACTTGAGCAGTCTTCAGGTGAAATGATATTTTCAGAGAGAAGCCTGATTTCTGTTAAAGAAGACAAATAAAAAGAGTGATCCAAAAGGAGATAAGGAAAGCATTAGGACAAGGAAAATGGTTAAAAATTTAAAGTTAGTATTGAGAAGTAAATAGAAAAATGGGATACTTGAAAATTTAATTTCTGCAATCTTTTGGGAGCCACAGAGGACTATCCTGGCCTCATTTGCCAAGGATAGTAAAGGCCCAATTGTAGAGCCAATACTGAAATATGTAGGTGAATTGCAATGTATTTCCAACATGAACAAATGAAAAACACGTATAAAAATAGAATTTTGGTATCTATCAGACCATTTTGCGTTTGGCACCAGCTGAGAAGAAGCACAATGAAGAGAGCATTAGTTGGTAAAAAGGAGCTACTGAAGGGTTGTGAGAAATAAGAAACTTAACTTGGCTTTGTATTGAAATTTATCAAATATACACAGTAGAACCTCTGCAAGCTGACCACCCCTCTACATTGACCACTTCTTTAATTTGGCCTAATTTTCCTAGACTGGATATGCCCCACATGCTGGCATTAGTACAGCACAGCAGGTGTAGCTCCTTATGTTGACCACCTCCATGTGTTGACTCATTTGTTACAGTCTCCCAAGTGGTCAACTTACAGAGATTCTACTACTTGTCTTAAAGGCAACGAAGGAGGGCAAGACAGAGGAGTTTACATAAATGCCTGACAATGAGATTTAAATTTTTAGTAAAATTATTCTGCAAATAAAATGTAGGGTTTTATCTGTTGTGTGAAAGTCTCCCAATTGACGGATGGTGCAGAGGAATGAGTCCTGCAATGAAATAGTCTGAGTAATAAGGAGGACCACTTACACTCTCATGGCAAGTGGAAATCTTTATTTCTTCCACCAAAGCTTATATAGGCACATAATCAATTAAACACATGACTTTTAAAACTGCCTGGTACTTAATGGGCCTACGCATAAGTTAGATTAACTGATAACCATTTTACTAACATTATCTAAAGCTATCCTTATGGGCTGAGGTTTAACCGGTTTAACTGATAACTACTTCACTAAAGTTATTCTTAAGCTAAATAATCAAAAACAAAACCACAAAACAAGATTCTGGGGAATTAAACTGTTTGAATGCTTGACCATCTGGAGGCTGATAATCATCTTTAGGGAGTAGTCTGGAAAATCCCGAGTTATACAGGTGACTGTCTGCAGCTGTGCCTCCATGAAGCTCTGCTCTAAATCACTTTTATATGATTAGGTTTTAAGCCACATAGGGAGTTCTAGCCAGGATTTTTTTTTTTTTCTAACTCACAAAAGACTTTAAACTTGCCTTCACAAAATGGAACCATTTAAAGGTTTACTTATAGGCTTTCTGACAATAATTATCCTATACGTGTATGCCCATTGTCCCATCCTTCCCGAGACTTATAGGAAGTGAGGACTACATCGCAACCCCTGGTGAGTTTCAGCTTGCTCATTTATCATGCTTGACCAACCAAAACTAGGAAGATGTGACATGGACTGGTTCTGAGCTAAGAATTCAAATGGCATTATAGGTTTCCATCTGATTTTCTTGAGCACTTTCCCTCTGTGCTGAGAACAGTACATCTCAAATAGTTTCTCTCTTTTAACCTCAGTCCTCAAATGAAAACATATGTGAATCAGACCTGAACTGCCCTGCAGCCTGAGTTCAGCCAAATCCACCCACGCTCAGCAGAGGGCAGTATAGTCCAGAAGAGACAGGCAGAACTGCAGCTAAGCAGTAGACACCTGCTGGGCTACTGGGCTCTGTGCTATTTGTTACGTGGCATTGTGCAATAAAAATGGAACATTACACCTCAGTTTTTACCTGTGAGAGATACATAAACACATACATATGCACGTGCATCAAGTATATAAAATACACATGTATGTTTATGTATATTTTGAAATTATGAATGTAACCACATATGTATATTTTGAGATTATATAGTTATATATATGTGTCTATATACATATATGTATGTATACTGCTAAACATTAAGGCTAATTTTTTCAGGATGTGGGTACTATTTTTCTTTATGACTTTCACAGTAGGCAGTTGCAGTGCCTTGTAAAATATAGATTGATAAAAGTTTTTGTTTTTTTTTTTGGCCAGGGCTGGGCTTGAACCCACCACCTCTGGCATATGGGGCCTGTACCCTACTCCTTTGAGCCACAAGCACCGCCCTGGATAAAAACTTTTTAATTAAAAGTCACAAAATATTTGTGAATATTTTGGTTCTTTTTTAATGTCTTAAAATATTATCCTACAAATATAGGTTTCCTTTCCTTTCTTTCATATGTAAAGTTCCACAGAAAACCAGAATCAGCCAATCAATTTCTCTTCGACTAAATTTCCACAGGACTACCTTATGCTGGCAATCTATGTTAGACAGTTGTTGAATAAGTTGATACTACTATTGAGTCTCACTTATCTGAAGTAAAAAAAATAAATAAATAAATAAAAACTCACAATGCCCCATTATCTTGACAAGTGTAGATTTTCTAGAGCAGGGAAAATGAAAGAAAACAATGTACCTTACACTAGAATTACTTACAATATTGGCTCTCTAAATTACTAAATCACATTGTACATTAATATTTTTTTCCTTTCCAATGCATTAAGTAGGAGATTGTTGTGTACTCTTAAGTTCAGAGAAGGTACATAATTAGCCTTGCTTTTATGAAAAATTACCTCTTCATTTTTTTAACGTATCCAGCTCATTCAATGCATGTTTCTTGTGCTCATGTACTTGAACTTTATTGGTAACAGTAAGAAATTATTTTTGTTAGGTTTGATGGAATCTGACTGTCACTCATCTCTCTAACATAAGAGTGACTGGAATGGATTATAGGAAAACTTCAGACTTTAAGAAATGTTTCACGATTGCTTCTTTCTGACCTAAGACATTGATATATGACTTCTTAGATGAAAGAAATTTCCTCTTCTCTCTGTCCATACACTGGATGCTTTTCTATTTGAAAATATGAGTGGTTAATACTAGCCTTCCATGGCTCTGAACCTTATTTGAGATTAGTGATGGTCAAAACTTTGGATACTTGTTCTCTAAACTTTCAATTGCCTAACTTTTCTAAAATTTTCTTTCGCTTTTATCTGTATCATAATAAAGAAAATTTTTGACTTTCAATTTATTATAATAATCTTAAGAAGAAAAACCATTGATAAAACTCCAATGAAATTGCAGTTTTCATTGAATTAAGACCGATGACAATATTACGCTTTTTTAGTAAAACATAAGATGTAGAAGAATTATAGTTACACAGATGATAGAGTCACCACACCTCATATTTTAGTATCTCTAATCCAATGTGACAAAAAATCAAAATACTATGTGGAATCCAATTTTTAATAAGCAAGGGTGAAAGACTATGTAGATGATAATAACTCTTAAAAGAAATTCTCATTGACATTTATTTTGCCCAGGCATAAGGAAATGCTAGAACATTACACTGTTTTATGATTTTCTAGAATTAATATTGTATACAAAGGCAATTATGTCTATCATATTTATCTGAGTTGATATAGTTGATCTGTTCAAATAAGTAAGTATACTCTTCCCAGGATGTCCATGAGGGACTGGTTTCAGGATCCTTCATCACTACCCATGATACTGAAATCTGCAGGAGCTAAGTTCTTTTTTTAAATGCACAGTATATGCATATACCACAGGACCTCTGCACATCCTCATACTTTATTTTTATTATTTTTTTTTGCAATTTTTGGCTGGGGCTGGGTTTGAACCCACCACCTCCAGTATATGGAGCTGGCATCTTACTCCTTTGAGCCACAGGCACCGCCTCTTCTCACATACTTTAAATCACCTCTAGATTACTTATAATTACATAACACAATGCATGTGGATTTAATGTAGTACTTACAGTTTGGCAAATTCAGGTTTTATTTCTTCGAACTTTCTGGAATTTGTTTTTTCTCCAAATATTTTTGATCCACAATTGGTTGAATCCATGGATGCAGAATCCACAGATACTGGGGGCCAGCTGTGTCTGCTTCCTCCAACACTCCACTTGTTAGGAGAGAAATAAACCAATATTTTTTTCGAGAAAACCAAAACTATATTCTTCATTAGAACTGGAACCTATTAAACATGGAGCTTTTTCAGATGGAGGGGAAATAATAAACTACTTACAGTGTTCTTAAAATGTTGCCTAAATTGAGATTAATTTTAATAAGACCAGTTCTGTATTTTCTAGAAAAACAATATCAATCAACTATACTAACTATACTGCTAATAATCTTTCTGAGAATCAAAAAAGAGGATTTGTTATATAAAATCCCCTTAGATACAGAGTTGAACGGGGAACTTACAAGCAAAACAGTTAAAGACTGAAGACACTTTAGACCGGTCTGCTGTTTCATTAGATTGTACCTTTGTTTGTTTTTTTTTTTTTTTGAGACAGTGTTTCTCATTCTGTTACCCTGTGCCATGGCATCCTAGCTCACAGCAACCTCAAACTCGTGGGCTCAAGAGATCCCCTTGCCTCAGCCTCCCGAGTAGCTGGGACTACAGATGCCCACCACAATCTCCAGCTAGTTTTCTCTATTTTCAGTAGAGACCGGGTGTTGCTTTTGCTCAGGCTGGTCTTGAACTCCTGAGCTCAGGCAATACCCACCTCGGCCTCCCAGAGTGCTAGGATTATAGGTGTGAGCCACCGTGCTCTGCCAGGTTGTACCTTCCCCATATGATAACTCAAGCTACTAACACATGACAAAGAAACCAAAATGGATGATGGTTTAAACGTAAAAGAATGCTATTTTTTTGTTTATGTAAAAGACTAAAGTAAGTGCTCCTGGATGACCAAAAGTATTCATTTTATGTTGTTATTTAAATATTCAAGCTCATTTCAGCTAGCAACTCTACCATCTCTTAGAACTAGTAAAGGCATACTTGCATCTTAAAAACCTTGGATCAGAATATTTCCTGCTAAAATATAGTCTCTCACTTAATTGCAAGGGAACCTAGGTATTATAGATTGGGTGTTTGTCAAAGAAGAAAATGATATTTTTAATGAGCAGCTAATAATATCAATTATATTCTATAATTTTTATTCCTATATATAGCTTTGAAGATTTCTTCCAATGTATAGAGTGTCCTCAAGTCCCTCTACAAGGAAGACAAACCAAAACTCATCTAGTAACTCAGTGATTTTCTACCGGTGTGCTGCTGCACATGGTCTGCCCTTAAAGGACCTTAGGTGTGCCAAAAAAATTTTTAAAGGTCATTAATTAAATTTTTTTCAAAAGACGTTCAAAGCATAGTAAGTATATGTCTTTTTGCTTTTTTTTTTTTTTTGGTCAACATAATTTAAGTGTGCTGTGGAAGTTTAACTGTAGGTTCAAGTGTGCCATGAGATAAAAAATGTTGAAAAACACTGCTATATTACTGTTAGCAATGCACAGTCCAGATATATGTGGTCTAGGGACATATAAAGAGAACAATTAGTAATATGTTCTCAGCACACCCAAAATGCAATATTAAAGCATCGTTGAATAATTGCAATGAAAATCCTATTAAAAAGGAAAAATAAGAAATAAATAATGGTGTTGCTTGTAGCTATAATGTAATCCTGCTGGTCAGGTATTGTGAAGGTCATCCGTACTAGCTATGGAGATTAGTCATTAATTAGGCCTTGAATCTGAGCTCTGGAAGGAATTTCTCTGTCCCTTATCCTTGCTGCATCAAAAAATACATATATAGAGTTCAAGCTTTTAACCCACTTACAAGGTTACAAGTTAGCCTGACATAGTATGCTGACAGAATGGCCTAAGACCCAGTCGGTCACAAATATCAATCAGTAGCATTTTGCATCAGTTCTTCCACCTCCATTTTCTTTTTTCTTTTTTTATTTTTAAAGTATCTCAGGAATGGAAAAAAAATATCCAATCTACTCAGTACTACTGTGAAACCAATTTATAATAATCCACCTCTTTTTCAATCAGATGACACAACAAGGGCTAGATACTACTTACACATATGGTAAGGTTCACCACAGTAAGGAACCTCAGCCTTTCAGAGACTCTGAGATTTTATGAAATTTCTAGATCATTCACATTTTATTCCCTCTGGAAAGAGAGAGGTTATTCATTACCCTAAAACATAAGAACATCTCTGAGAGGGTAAAGAATGGGCTTTATTATGCTACAACATTTTGAATTATACATTGTTAAGTCTTTTGAGAAGGAAACACCATCTCTATCTTCCAAGGCTGTTTGCTTTCAAAATTGGTCTTTGTCTGGAAGATTGGACCTGCAAGAACACAAGGAATCCATGGAGACCTGTCTTCACCACCTCATCCAAAGCAGATGTTGAGATAGGCTGCTTATCAGCCAGTTGTCAGATTCACAGCATGCAAATATCTTCTCCCACTCTTAAGGTTGTCTGTTTGCTTTAGCTGTTGTGCTCTTAGCTATGAAGAAACTTCTCAGCTTGATCATATTTAATGTATTTATTTTAGTGATGGCAATTTTTAAAGGAGTCTTCTTTTTAAAATGGGATTACACCTGCGGTGCATCTTACAAGGGTATATGTGAATCCTAGTAAATGTGGAATGTAAAGGTCTTAGCAAAATAACTAAGAAAATGCCACGAAAGCTATGTTAACTGGTGTGATGAAAATGTGTCAAACGGTCTATGAACCAAGTGTATGGTGCCCCATGATCATACTAATGTACACAGCTATGATTTAATAAAAAAATAAATTAATTGAAAAAAAAATAAAAAATAAAATCTTTCCCAGGCCAATATTGTCAAGAGTTTTTTCCACACATTCTTCTAGAGTTTTTATCATTTTGTGTCTTAAATTTAAATCTTTTATCCAGTGAGAGTCAATTTTTGTAAGAATGTGACAGGCGAGAAATGCAGGTCCACCTTCAGTCTTCTACATGTGGCTATTCTCCCAGCACCATTTATTAAATGAGGATATTTTTTCCCCAGTGTATATTTGTGCTTGATTTCAAAAATCAAATGGTGATATATATCTGATTTCATGTCTAGGTTCTGTATTCTATTCCATAGATTTATATATATCTATTTTTGTGCCAGTACCATGCTGTTTTGATCACTGTAAACTTGAGTATTGTTTTTATAACCTAAAGTTTGGTATAATCCAAAGTGATAATGTGATGCCTCCAGATTTGTTTTTAGTTCTTAGAATTTCACTGGCCTCATGGGATTTTTCTGGTTCCATATGAAGTACTATTTTTTCAAGTTCTTTGAAGTATGACATTGGTGCTTTATTGATGAGGATTAAATCTGCAGATTACATTAAATCTGCAGATAGGTTGTCCACAAGAATGTAAAATTTTTGCATACCATTTCCTATTATGCAATTTTAAAGCTTTACAATGTTAAACAATGTTTGTACATTCAAAAACACTTTGCTTCAACTCATTTTTAAAAATAGAACCACCTGAAATATTTAGTAGGCATGCATCCAATGCCTACTAAAATTATTTTGGGTTGAAATCACACTTCAATTTCAAGGTATATACACCAGTAACACAGTCATATTTTTTCAACATTTTTGTACTTAAAATGTATACAAAATTCTTTTTCAGTAGGATGGAGTAATTAGATTAGATGTCTCAGGGATCTATGAAAATTTTAATATTCTCTGATTTTATTTGGAAATGTTACAAGTATTTTTTGATCTGAAGAAAAAATAACTGCATATTTAGCCTTAATGGTATTTCTTGGAACCATGTCCAACAAAGTAAAATGTAGAAATATTTTCAAGATTATTTAGGTATATGAACTTTTAATAATCGCTGTATGTGGAAATTGCTGCATACTCTCCCAAACTTGGGAATCTTTTTAAAACCTGAGGCTGTCAGGCTGTGTGACTAGAAAAAGTGTTCATTACCTCAGAAAGAATACAAAATATTAATAGTAAGGTAATTAATTACTATCTTGTTCTATTTATTCCAGATGTAATTTTTAACAACTAAATTTAATATAAACAGAAATAACTGAATTACTAACAAAATCACAAGTACATGTTATATTTAAATGCCTTGTTTCCTAGAGAAACTTTAAAAGTATTTTTTATTTATTTATTTTTTTAGAGACAGTTTTATTTTGTCGCCCTCGGTAGAGTGCTTCGATGTCACAGCTCACAGCAACCTCCAACTCCTGGGCTTAGGCAATTCTCTTGCCTCAGCCTCCCAAGTAGCTGGGACTACAGGTGCCTGCAACAACAACTAGCTATCAATTTTTTTTGTTGCAGTTTGACCGGGGCTGAGTTTGATGCCACCACCCTCGGTATATGGGGCTGGAACCCCTACCCACTGAGCCACGCGTGCCACTCTAAAATTATTTTTAAAATATTTTTGTGTATTTTTTTGTTGTTGTTGTTTTAGCAAATAAAAGAAAAAAAATAGCCTTAAGGCAAAATTTTATGAAGATAATGGAAATATAAATTTAATAACTTTCCTTAAGGTCTATTATATTCTTTCTACATTCTACATATCTCTCACCCAGCTTTTCGTTCTGTCTTTCCATTTTCTCATCCATTCCTTTTATTGTCTTCATCTTCCATATTTGAAATTCCTTTTTTGTCAAGTCCATTAATTATTCATAGTTGGAGTCTTCTTCAGTCGCTGCCTCATGGTTCCTTGGGGAAATTCATCTGTTTTGGTTTTTCATGTTGCCCAAGGTTTTCTGTTTGTTCCTCCTAATGTATTCTTTCATCTTTTTCACCTCCTTGTCCTCCTTTTTCCTTCTGCCTTCTTTGCTTCAAATTACCTTGTTTCAGAGCTTAAGTCTTGAAGTGGCCTCAGCATGAGCAAAGCCAAAGTCTTCCTCCTGGCCAAATAAACAGAAGTCCTTGCTCTTGATGACAATTTGTCGCCAGGACAGCAAGTGGTACTGTGATTTCTTTTAGGAAATGGAGAACATAGCCAGCAACATCTATGGTCCTTATTCCAAACTTAGTTGCCTTCGTGATTGCCTGATTGTTTGCCCAGCATTCAGACCCTGCCTGAAGAATCCTTCAGAGACTTGTCTCACAGTGCCCCTTCATTCCAGTTCCCATGGGGTTTGGGAACCCCTTAACCTGTCCCAAGAGTGGAGTTCTGATCCCAGCATGTAGAATTAAGACAGCTGTGCTTTAGGCCCCTGCTAAGACTTTCTGATGACCTTCCCACAATGGCAGCCTCCTGTCCTCTGAGACCTTCTCAGTATGGCAGCTACCAGCCACCAAACCTATGGTAAATACACTCCAATTGGCATTCAAGTCTGGTCACTATACACTGTTCAAGTCTGCCCACTCTTTGAAACTTACTACTCAATGGGCAGCTTCCCCCAACAACTAAAAGCTCCGGAAAGGCTTCCTCCAACCCAGACCTCTGTGAGGAGCCAGCTGATCCAAGTGGGTTGCAGTCACTTGCCTAATTCATCAGATTTCCCCTGCTTCAGGTCATATACTGTATCCAGCTCACCATCAACTCACTGTGCTCCCTGAGCTATGACTCTGCGTAAGGTCCCCATGTCAGGTATGGCTGGATTCTCTCTTTTTCCCCTAGGAGAGCTCAGCAGAATGATCCTTCTGGTCTGCCTTCTTGCTGTCCTCCTCATCCTTTCAATTTTGGGGAAACATTTGACAACAAATAGTATTCATTTTCCATTAATTGTTCGGTGGAATACATCAGTAAAGCCATGAGGTCCTGGACTTTATTCATAATACTTTTTTGCTGATTCAATCTTCTTAATTATTGGTCTATTCAAGGTTTTATTTCTTCTTGGGTCAATCTTGATATATTGTATTATTTTTGAAATTTATTAATTTAGTCTGTTTATCAATTTATTGGCATATACTTTTATATAACATTCTTTTGTAATCTTTCATATTTCTGTGGTATCAATTGTAATGTCTCCTTTTTCATTTCTAGTTTTAGTTGGGTATTTTCTCTTTTTTCTTTATTCCTTCTTAGTGTGTTATTTGAATTAAATTTATCTTTTTAAAGAAAATGTTTTTTCTTTTCTTTTCTTTCTTTTTTTTTTTTTTTTGAGACAGAGTGTCACTTTGTTGGTTTTGGTAGAGTACTGTAGGTCACAGCTCACAGCAACCTCAAACTCCTGGGCTGAAATAATTTTCTCACCTCAGCCTCCCGAGTAGCTGGGACTACAAGGCACCTGCCATAATGCCCGGCTATTTATAGAGACAGGGTCTCGCTCTGGCTCAGGCTAGTCTCAAACTTGTGAGCACTGGCAATCCATTCACCTAGGCCTCCCAGAGTGCTAGAATTATAGGCATGAGCCACTGTGCCTGGCCTTAAAAAAAAACTTTTTAATTAATCTTTTACATATTTTTTGTCCTAATTATATGTCCTCTCTGATATTTATTATTTTTTATTTCCATTAATTATGGATTTGCTTTCTTCTTTTCTAGTTTCTCAAGGGGAATTATCAGGTTGCTTATTTAAAATCTTTTTTTTTTTTTTCTTTTACATGAAGTATATATATTGCAATAGACTTCATTCTTAACTCCTTTTCTTGTATCCCATTTTTTGGCTTATTGTATTTCTTAACCAAAAAACTTATTGGTTTTTTTTGGCTTATTGTATTTCTATTTTCATTTATTTCAAGGAATTTTTAATTTATTTTCTTAATTTCTTCATTGACCCTTTGGTAGTTCAGAAGCATGTTGTCTAATTTTCGTGTATTTGTATAGGTTTTAATGTTTCTTTTGGTATTGGTTTTTAATTTAATTTCATTTTGCTTTGAGAGGATACTTGATGTGATTTCCACTTTTAAAAAAGTATGGAGACTTGTTTCAAAGTCTATTAATTGGTCAATCGTTGGGCATGTTCTATGTACTAATGGAAAAAAGTATATTCTGTAGCTGTTAGAGGTTGTGTTCTGTAATGCCCATTTTGTCCATTTGGTTTATCTTCTAGTTTAAATGCAATACTACTTTGATTTGTTTCTGTCTAGATAATCTATCCAACAGTCAAAGTATGTATTAAATTTCCCAATTGTTTAATTGTAATTTTTAATAAAAAACACATTTAAAACCAACTAATTTCTTTTTTTTTTTAATTTTATTTATTTTTGTTGTTGTTGTTGCAGTTTGGCTGGGGCCAGGGCATGAACCCGCCACCCTCAGCATATGGGGCCATTGCTCCACTCCCTGAGCCACAGGTGCTGCCCCAACTAATTCCTTAATAGGCAAATTTAACTGAAGTCACTAAATAAATGTATTAAAGGGTACTTTGTCATTAAGGGCATATTATTGCTGATTATTTACAGGGTTCTTTAAATTGTATGATAAAAATATATTTTGCTATTTCTTATACATCTTACGTATGTATGTTAAAAGTAGGCATGATACTTGTAGGTTTTGTTTTGTTTTGTTGTGGGGATTTTTTTGACACAGAATTTCACTTTGTCACCCTGGGTATAGTGCCATCATATCATCATAGCTCACAGCAACCTCAAACTCTTGGGCTCAAGTGATCCTCTTGCCTCAGTTTTTCTATTTTTAGTAGACACTGTGTCTCGCTCATGTTCAAACTGATCTCAAACTTCAGAGCTCAAGAAATCCCCCTACCTCAACTTTGAGGAGTGCTAGGATTATATGCGTGTGTCACCATGTCTGGCCTGAAAATAAGATTAATTAATATTTTTAAGAACTAAATGTTCTAGAAATTATTATACTATCTACACTCACTAAGTATTATTATTTTCTGGTGCTTCTTTACCAAGTGTTTGTAGCTAATCATTAAAAAATTATTATCAATCAAATCATATTTCTCCTCATGAGTTCTGAATGGAGATTTGATATACAAAGTACATTGTATCAAATTATGTACAATGATTAGTTGTCAAGGTTAATTACTGAAATTTAGTTTTTCCAGCAAAAATTCTAGGTAAGAAGCAAGCTAACTCAGCTAAAGCAATTAGTATTTTAACAACACAGATACAATAAATTTTTTAAATCCCCTAAAATAATACCATTTTAGCTTAATAATTATTGCAAAATATAGGCTAAATATTAAATATTGTTCTAGCACAATCTGGGAAAATATGTGTTAAAATATAATAGTTTTTATAAATTAACCATATACTCAGAAGTATAGCTTGCAAAAATTTTTTCCCATTCTATAGATTGCCTATTAACTCTATTGGTTGAGTGCTTGGCTGTGCAAAAACTTTTTAATTTTATTGAGTCCCATTTATTTATTTTTATATTTGCTGTGATTGCCATTAGGTCTTCTTCATTTATCTCTTTCCTAGGCCAATATCTATACGAGTTTTTCCAATACTTTCTTCTAGAAATCTTAGAACTTCATGCCTTAGGTTTAAGTTTTTTATCCATCATGAATTAATCTTGTGAATGGTGAGAGGTACAGATCCTGTTCAGTCTCTTGCATGTGGTTATCCACTTTTTCTAGTACCATTTATTGAATAGGAATTCTTTTCTCTCATTGTGTATTTTGTGTTCTTTATCAAAGATCAAATGGGAGAATTGGGATAGTTTCATCTCTGGGTTCTCAGTTCTGGCTGGGTTCTTTGCATTCTTTATATCCAATAAAGGGCTGATAACCTAGAATCTACAAAGAATGCAAGCAAAGTAGCAAGAAAAAGATCAAACAACTCCATTAAAAAGAGGGCAAAAGACATGAACAGAAAATTTTCAAATGAAGGTAGTCTAATGATCAACAAATGTGTAAATATGCTTAACTTCTCTATTCATCAGGGAAATGCAACTGAAAACCACAATTAGGCATCACCTAACTCCAATGAGAATGGCTCATATCCAAAGTCCCAAAGCAAAAGATGCAGAGATATGGAGAGAAAGAAAAGCTCATTCACTGTTGTTGGGACTGCAAACTAGTACAAGCTCTACAGAAAGTAGTTTGGGAGTCCTTGTTAGTATAGTGGTGAGTAAAGAAAAAAATAGAAAGTAGTTCTTCTCAAAGAACTCAAAGTAGACCTACCATTTAATCTCGCAATCACACTACTAGGTATTTACCCAAAGGGGGGAAAAAAACCCACATGTTATTAAAAAACACATTTTCATTTGAATGTTTATAGCAACACAATTCTCAATTACAAAAATGTGGAAATAACCCAAGTATTCAATACATGAAAAGTTTAATAAAATGTGGTATATGTATACCATGGAGTACTACTCAACCATAAAAATGTCAGTCTAGAAATTTTCTAAGATGTGGATGGAACTGGAGACCATCCTTTTAAGAATCACAAGAATGGAAAAACAAACACCACAGGTACTCAATACTAAATTGGAACTAGCTGATCAACTCTTACGGGCACATATGGAAGTAAAATGCAAGGGAAATCAAGTAAGGGGGAAGGAGGAGTAAAGGGAAGGTAAATTCTCACCTAATGGATACAATGCACGTATTTTGCTGTATATTGCACTTATAACATTGATGTAAAATGTACAAATGCAAATGATGTAACCAAAATGTGTGTACTCTTGTAATACTCTGAAAAAAAAAAAGTACCAGTAAGTACTAATACAGATTTCTTAAAAAGGATAATTCACAAAAATGTGGTTTACAAAATCCTAGGAAACTTTTTTTATTAGCCTTAGTATTATTAGGATACTAAATACATGTCTAAAGATTAAGTTGGACCTTTAAAGGCCAGTCTGAACAATGAGAGTTATTTTTTCTTCTTAAATTATATCAAGAGATTTTGTTTTTATAAATATATTGAGAAATGTTTCTTTTGAAAAAATTCCATTTTCTGTAACATTCTCAATTATGATTTTCTTATATATACTTTTAATGCAAAGAAAATCTATGTAGTACTTATTTGACATCAATCAAATAAAATATGTATTCCCATAAAAAGCCTATATTTTCATTGAAATAAAATATTCACATTTCTCTCAAACTTGGTTTCATATTTGAGAGGTTAGGTAAACTGATATTTAAATCTCCTTTCTTCTAAAGATTATATGATCTTATCTTCCTTTATAGTTTTGTTTCTTTTTTTCATTTTTAAAAAATTTTCTATACTCATGCAATGGCCAAGGAACTTACTAACAAAGATTTTCATTTTCTAGGTCCCTATATAGATCCCTATATTCATTTCTCTCTTGAAAATACTATTGTCTGTAAACTAGCCTATTCCAAAAAAAAATATTTCTTAAGGTCATTGGCATGATGGCTATCTCAGAACATTCTTAAATTTGTTCAATGTAGTACTTGATAGTATTTGCTGAGGTCCCAGACTTCATATGAATGTTTGACAACTTTTCTTCTTCCTTCTGTAGCTGACAATAATTATCTAACTCACCGTTGTTTCATTTAAACTACTTCGGTTGGATTTTTTATCTTGAGATAGTTAATATATCTATGTCTGCAAAATCATTTTGCATCCAATTTCTTTCTCCAGGTGCTATTAATTCCAGATACAGATAGAAAATTTCCATCCATTGCAACCACACAAGAGAACATTTTACTCAAAAACAGCTTTTTTTTTTTTTTTTAAGATTGAATTTCTTTTGTATATTTGGCAATGGAAATTCTGTCCTCAGTAGCTTTTAGCTTATAGTATTTTATCATTTGGACTTTAAATTGGATCTGCATTTGAAAATGTATGCTTTATTTTTAACAAAGTGAAATAATTCTAACTCTATTTAAATGATGATCATTTTTTGGTTTTCCTCCATAATGAAAAATGATAAATGAGGCATAGAAGTTTCTGGGTAATGGACTGAATATTAGTTTAGTCCTTCAATAAGCAATGCAATAGTAAGACATTCCTATATACTATAGGTTATATTTTAAATGCTCTTTATTACCCATTTCTTTTTAAATTTCAACTACATTCTTTTATTATAGAAGTTGTACTGTCACAGTTTATTAAACTTTATCTCTCTTGTCACAATTTTTATTTCAGCCCCCATTAAACTCATTATGTGTTTTAAAAAAAATGTGTTTGATTTTAGCTGTACTTTCTATTAGCTTAGCAAAGCTATGTGAGAAACAAGAGTTGTATAGTGTAGTTTGGTGCAGGAGATAGACTAAAAGCTGGAGCGCTCAGGGCATCAAACCTCTCTCAGACAGCACAGTTGGTGACAGGAATAAGATATCTGAGATGAGGGGATAGACCAAGAAGATCCTCAATATTGAAGCACAGGGGCTGTTACCATAGATAATCGTAGGAAAAGACAATGTGCAAATCACTAAATGATAATGGAGTCAGGTGAGAAAATCTAGGGGCAGATTTGAAAAGGGCAAAAAGAAATATTAACGTCATTGCTCTTATACTTCTCTATACTTTACTAGACTTTACTAGAGGATTCCATATATTTAAAGCAATTAATATAATCAAATAAAATAAATATAGGAGAAAACATAGCAGTGCCCATGCTGCTCAGGATATAATTACTCGACACCATGGAACACAATTTATCACCCAACACCAAGTCTTCTGACACTGTTTGGGCTCAAAATCCTCCTCCTCATCTTGTTCAACCGTGTCTAAATTACAAGGAAATCTGGGGGATGTTCCCTTGATGTCATAGGAGAGAGACACAGCTTAATTAAGAATAAAATTGGTACATCTTTCTCAAATAGCATGCATAAAATAGATCTTTCAAAATAAACTTTTATAAAAAATTTAAGGGTATATTTGTTGGATATTTAATTTTAAAGATGAATTAAAATAATATTCCAAAGGTAATATACATGAAATATATAACTAAAGTGGCTTTCCAATATTTTCAGGAAATGAAAATAAGGATAAAAGCATCTGTGTGACTATGAAAAAGAATGATATACAGAAAATAAAAAAAAAAATCTATTCATGCTATTTTCTGGCCATCATCAATCAGGTAAACATTTTGATTAAGATTGTTTTTTGAAGATATTGAACAATAAATTGAAATATTCTCTGTTTTCTTTATAATAGCATAGCATGAAAGAATTTTTACAAACTTAGAAAGTACAGTATGGATTTAGATACAGCCAATAGACAGTGAAAATCAAAACATAAATAATGAAGTTGCACATAATAAAATTAAACTATTTTAATAGTTTCTGTGACAATATTAATTTAATTCATTGTAGTTAATAATATTTCATTATAATCCTTAAATATGATATAAGGCTACTATCTAAGTCTATATATTATCTGAACAATTTTGGTGATAATTTCAGTTATGACTGTCTTAATAGAGTAAAATATTTCCAATATGAATTTATTTAAAGACTAAGAATTACAATGAGTTAAGAAACATGTATTTCAGTATCATTATGAATTGAAGAAAAATTATCTTAATATCAATTATAGTAATGTTAATTTGTGATTTATCTGAAATAGTATATGTTTATGCTATCTTATGATTTATGTTAAATAATTCAGACATCACTAGTCTAGCAATATACAATGATGTTGAATGCAGTGGTATTTGATATATTGATTTCTGTGGTACAAGAAACATATGTTCTATAAATGCTTCAATTTTGTTAGAGATATACTTTTCAAGGTGGCGGTTCAGATCATGTATCATTTAACAATTTCTTAGCTGCATTCATAACTTTAATATGAGAATTCTTTTGTATTCTTGTCCAGTGCCGTAGGTCAGAGCAAGCTTAATCATCTTAAAGAGTAATTTCGTTTAGTAGATATACACATTTCTTGATTGCTCTTTTTATAACAACTAATTATGAAAGCAAGACCAAAAATTAAAGGTATTTCAGAGATTTAACTATGGCTCACCTTTTAATATTTCTCTTATTCACTTTATCAGTACTACTTCTCTATGAAACTTCCACCCTATAATATTCAAACTTGTTTCACTTTTTCCGTTATTTCACTTACTCCATGATTAAACCAGTCCTGTATTTCCAACCAAATATATACAAATTGCCAGATAATTGCTGTATTTTATTTAAATTGACCAATGGAGGATAGACATGGTGGCTTATGCCTGTAATCCTAGCACTCTGGTAGACGGGATCCAAAAGATTGCTAGAGGGCAGGAGAGACCAACCTGGGCAACATGGTGAACTCTTGATTCTAAAAACGTTTTGAAACTGTTTTAAAATAAGCCAGTCACCATGCTACATGTTTGCAGTCCCAGCTCATTGGGAGACTGAAGCAGGAGGATTGCTCAAGCTCTGTAGTTTGAGGCTGCAGTGAGCTATGATTGCACCAATGCATCCAACCCAGGCAACAAAGGAAACCCTGTATCAAAAGAATACTCCCAGGCTGAAGAGATCCTCCTGTCTTAGCCTCCCAAGAGGCTAGAAATCTAGATATGTGCCAGCACACCTGAAAAAAAAAAATTGATGGAAAATTTAGTACAAAGTATGTCAATCACAATAAAAATGCCAACTAAACACACTTTTCTCAAAGTAATAAAATTATGTGAAGTAAAAATAGTCTCTGATAACTTGGAGTAATATCATTTTTTAAATGTATTTTTTTCTACAAGTCAAACCAATTATTTAAGGAGTATGAATAAACATAAAATATTTGAAGATAGTTAGCTTTCAAGGAGAAAAATGTGATATCATAGAGAATATATGTAATGATAACTTTAACTGCTGTAATTATTATTTATTTCTGATGAAACATACTATGCTTTTTAAAAATAAAATTAAGAAGCAAAATGTTCAAAGCATACTGCTAATATTCATCTCTGTCTCCAAACACAAATATAAAATATGCATACCAATTTAAACTGAAAAAATATTTTTAGAATATTTTAAGAGAACAGGGTTAACGTAACATATATACATAATATTTATAAAGTTTTATCAGATTATTACTTGAAACCTAATACTTTGTTACTGAATCCAGGAATGTATTTCAAAATTCATGTTTCATGTTGCAGGCAATGACATAACTACTTATTCCTTAAAAACCAGAACAAGAACATTTTTTACCATTCAGGCATTTAATTAGAACTTCAAAATTGCATTAATTGTAATTGAAAAAGTAGTAAAATATAGTTTGCCATTTTTAAGAGGAATCTAAATTAGCACTGTTAATGAAGTTACTTTATTTTTTGCTTTGTCAGTAAGCTTAGTCCCTTTCCATGACATAGAGTTAAAAATAAATACTCTGTAAAAATAGATGATCTTATTTCTTTTAACTCCCTTGAAATAGCAGGGTTTATTAAAACAGGTTTTCTTTATTTATAATAACTGCACTTTAAAATGAACTTTTGAGAGAACTCTTATACATTGATGATGGAAATGTTAATTAATGCAGTTATTATGGAAAATAGTATGGCAGTTTCATAAAAAAAAAAAAAAAAACTTAAACTACTCTATGATCCAGAAATTTACTGCTGGTTATACATCCAAAGAAAAGGAAAGTAGTATATTGAAGAGATACATGCACTCTCTACTTATTGCAGCTTTATTCACAATACCTAAAATAAGAAATCAACCTATACACTCATCAACAGATGAACTGATTTAAAAAATATATAGCGTATATTTACAATGGAATATTATTCAGCTGTAAAAGCATCACAGCATCATAAATGAGCTTAAAGGACATTATATGAAATAAAATATGTCAGGAACAAAAATATAAAAACTGCACATACTCCACACATACATGAGATTTGAAAAAAAAAAAAAAAAAGATTATTGAGCTCCAAAGTAGAGAATAGAATTGTGGTGACTGCAGGCTAAGGAGTGTATGAGGGACTACAGAGAAAGGTTGTTAATAGACACAAAGTTACAGCTAGATCAGAGGAATAAGTTGTAGTGTTCTGTAGTGCTGGGGTTGAATATGGTCCGCTGGTAAACTATAATTTAGTGTACATTTTCAGAAAACTACAAGAGGATTCAGACTGTTTATAAGACAAAAAAAGTATAAATGATGGATGATGGATCTATTAGTTACACTGATATGCTTATTACACACTACATGTATGTTTTAAAATATCTATTTTTATCTTATAAATGTGTACAACTACTATATGTAAACTAAAAGAAAAAAGAAATTATCATACTTTACATTTTTTTTAAATTTCAGATTAAAGTGAGAGGGCAAACAACTAGTTCACAATATTTGAATTTGTTTCGTAGAGTCCATCTTGTATTTGTGTCTCAAACCCAAAAGGTTTGCCATACACCCCTATATTGTGCCCATTGATTGATAGCACACCAATCTCCCTCCCTTCTCTTCAGGTTTATTGATTTTATTTATTTATTTTTTTTAAGAACCAAATTTTGTTTCATTAATTTTCTAATGATTCTTTTGTTTTTAAATTTATTTATTTATGATTTAATTTTGGTTATTTCTTTTCTTTTGCTAGGTTTGGGCTTGGATTGCTCTTCCTTTTTAATTTCCTTAAGATAATTCATTAGGTTGTTGATGTTCCTTCTTTCTTTTTTTTTTTTTTTTTCTTTAGATGTAGGCTTCTAATGTAATAAATTTATTTCTTAGGCCTGCTTTTGCAGTATCCCACTGGTTTTGGTAACTTGTAGCTTCATTGTTGTTATGTTCTAGAAATTTAACAATTCCCTCCTTTATCTCTCCTTTGACTCAACTGTCATTCAGCATAAGGTTGTTTAATTTCCATGCCTTTGTGTGGGCATGAAAATTTTTGTTGGAGTTGAGTTCCACATTTATTGTCTTATTGTGTGAAGATAGAAGTTCAATTTTTTAAATTTTGTTGAGCTTTGATTTGTATCTTAGGATATGATCAATTTTGGAGTATGATCCATGAGCTGATGAGAGGAACATACATTCCCTAGCTTTGGGGTGGTGTATTCTGTATATACCACCTTATATGTCTATTAAGCCCATTTGTTTCAAGGCTGCATGTAAAGTCCCTTGTATCTTTGTTAATTTCTGTTTAAAGGATCTGTTCAGTTTTGCCAGGGGGACATTAAAGTGGACATTAGGTTTGTTTCATAAATTTCAGAACATTTAAGTTTGTGCATAACTATTTAGAATTGAAATGTTCTCTTGTTGTATTGCCCTTGACCAGAATGAGGTGACCCTCTTTGTTTCTCTTCACTTTGGTTGCTTTAAGTCCACTTCTATCTGAAAGTACGATTCTGATGCCTCCTTTCTTCTTGCTGGAAATGTTGTTTTCCAACTCCTTACCCTTAGTCTTATATTGTCCTTGAAGGTTAGATGTGTTTCCTGGGGATACCATATGAATGGCTTTTTTTTTTTTTTTGAGACAGAGTCTTACTATGTTACCCTTGGTAAGTGCCATGTAGTCACAGCTAATAGAAACCTCAAACTATTGGACTTAAGCAATTCTCTTGCCTCAGCCTCCCAAGTATAAGGGACCATAGGCACCCACCACTATACCCAGCTATTTTTTGTTGTAGTTGTCATTGTTCAGTAGGCCTGGGCCGGGTTTGACCCTGCCAGCCCTGGTGTATGTGGCTGGTGCCCTAACCACTGAACTATGGGGCTGAGCCATTTGTGCTTTTATTTTAGTCCAATGGGCTAGGCTGTGCCTCTTCAGTGGGAGATGTAAGCTATTAAAATTTATGGAGAGAATTATTAAGTGTGGTGGAAAAGTCACTCTGTAGTTTTATTCTTTGTGCCATTGGGGAAGCTAGATTTTTGTCCTTTCATTTCTGGGTGTTTACTTTTCTGGTAGTCCATTGTGATGTTCAATGTGCAGAATAGGTATAAGTATTTTCCCTGTAGAGTTGGTCTTAAGAATTTCCTCAATGTTTGCATAACAGTAAAAGATTTGATTTCTCCGTTGATTTTGAAGCTCAGCTTAGTAGGATACAGAATTCTGGCCTGAAAATTGTTTTGTTCAAGAAGGTGAAAGGTAGATGAATGTTCTCTTCTGTCCTGGACAGTTGCAGCTGAAATGTTTACTGTCAAGCTGATGGATCTGCCCTTCTAACTTAATTGGTGTTTACTCATGGCCGCTTGCAGAATCTTCCTTTTTGTCTAGACTTTGGAGAACTTAATTACAATGTGTCTTGGAGATGCTCTGTTTGTGTTGAGATGACCTGAGGTTGGATATCCATCTAAAAGTAGTGTTTTGGACTCTTTAATTAAATTTGGGAAATTTTTATTTATGGCATTATCCAGTAGGATTTCCATTCCTTTGGGATATTCTTCTTCCTCTTCAGGGATACCCATAATTTGTATGTTTGAACAAATTGTGAAGTCCATAATTCTCTGAGCAAATATTCTGCTTTCTCTCTCTTCTTTTCTGCCTCTTTAACTGCCTGGCTTAGTTTAAGAACTTTATCTTTTAGCTTTGGGTTCTTTCTTTTCCATGGTCTAATCTGTAATTGTTATTTTCCACTGCATCTTTCCTCCCTAATTTACTGCTTCAATTTCTTAAGCGCTGTCATGTCCTTTCTATGTTATTCATATCTTTCATTTATTTTTTGGTCTGTTTTTCTACTTACTTATCAATTACCTTTATTGCCTTTGCCATCTATATTTTAAATTCCCTTTATACTATTTCTATTCATTCTTTACAGGTGGAATGCTCTGTGGTAGCTGCCTCATGTTCCCTTGGTGGTGGGGGGAGTGCTCTGTTTTCATTTTTCATGTTGCCAGAATTTTTCTGTTGGTTCTTCCTCATCAGCATATGATTCTTGTTCCTTCCCCTTCTTTTTCCTACTTGCTATGACCTTTGCCCTAAATAACCTTGTGTAAGAGTTTAGGTATTTAAAGTGACCTTTTGGTATAAGGCTAAAACAAAGATAAGGCCAGAAGGAAGATAAGGATAAAGAGTGAGAAGGGAGAAAAAAAACAATAAGATAAAGAGAAATATAAAAGAAGGATGGATGAAAGAAAAGAATTTGAGAGAAGGAAAGAAGAAAGACAGAAAGAGAACAGGAGAAATGTTGGTTTGGGGGAAGGTGCCAGTTCCACATCCACAAATCTAGGACTTTTGGCTCTGGGCTGGGTGGGTTCTTCAAAGTCAGGAGCTCCTTACTCATTTGAGAAAAAGTAAGACCCCCATCTCTGCCAAATATAGAAAAAAATCAGCAGTGTTTTACAGTGGGGACCTACTAATACCATCTTCCCAAAGACCAAAGACAGAAAGACATCCTAAACTGTGACCTCATGATCTCCTTGAAGCAGAGCAATGTGGTGCATCCCTAGAACTAAGAGAAAAGAGAAAAAAAAAAGATAATTAAAATATGATTATATAAGATAAAGAAAAAGGAATATCTTAGCTGTTCTATAAGAAATTTATGTGGTAAAGATGAGAAAAGTTAAAAATATCTACCAAAAGAGAGAAAAAAGTAAAGAAGTAAAAAAGGAAGAAAGAATAAAAGGGGTTGCAAAGTCTTTTTTTTTTCCTTTCTTTCTTTTTTTTTTATTGTTGGGGATTCATTGAGGGTACAATAAGCCAGTTACACTGATTGCACTTGTTAGGTAAAGTCCAAAAATGGAGGAGCCTTTGATATTGAAGAAAGTAAAAATGAAAAAATAAAAATATAACCACCACCCTCCAAAAAAACAAAAGCAACAAAAATCAAAACAGAAGAAAACTAAGAAAAAATTGAGAAAAGGAGGAAAAAATGAAGTTAATATATATAGGGGTGTGTGTGTGTGTGTGTGTGTATTATATATATATATATATATATATATATATATGCAATATATTGCCTGGTCACCAGGGGGCACTGCAGTATTAGCATTTGGAGAATAGCCGTGCTTTTGTTATATTCAAAAGGAAGGCTGGAAGCCACTTTCTAGTTGCAGAGGAGATTTGGTCCTGTTTTCCTGATTTATTTTGCCTCAATCAGTGCCTGGTTGCTTTGTGTGCATTCAGTTCCTGTGGGATTGGTGTCCTAAAGCTCTTGCCAGCTTCCTTATGAGTCACATCAAGCATTGCCTGTCCCCTGACAACAAAGTGGCCTTCCGAAGGGTGTGGGGGCCATTCAGCTCACTCTAAGGATGGTTGCCCAAGCTCAGCAAGTATGCCACATCTGGCTGTGCACTAGGACACTGAGGACCATTCCTCCCACACAGCCTTCCCACAACTGTGGCACCCAGCTAGTAGCCTGGGAGCTCCACCTCACTTGGTATTCAATCTCTGCCACTGGACAGTGTGTGAGTCCACTTACTCATTTAAGTATCCAAGGCAACTGTAGCAAAAAGTTTAGTCCAAAATCAAAAAATTTTAGGACAGCTCTTTTCTGTCCCTACTCCTCCTCATGAGGGCTGACTGGTTGGCCCTGCCTGTACCCAAGCACTTGCTCTCTCTGCTAGTTTTCTTCAGCTGCAGACCTCCTCATTGGCTCCTGGAGTCCACCACTGCTTTCCTGTGCCCTCAGAGTGATGTCCCTGGGTAACTTCCTCCAGCCATATGTGGCTGGAATTCTCTTCCCCTATCTCCCTGTGAGTGGCTAGTAAGGAGCTGTTTTTTGTCTCTCATTTGCTCTGCTCACTGATACCTTACATATTTGTATTTCTTTTCCCTTGCCTGCCAGAAATTGCATTGTATGTAACATCATTTTCCCCACCATTTTCTTTTTTGGGTAAAGATGATAGAAATGATTTTAAGTTAGCATAACTTCTTTGCTTTCTAGGTAAATTCTAAACTTAACTTGAATGATAATAATTATATTATATAAAACACAACCGGACTGGCCTCTTGTTTAAAGTTCCTCTGGGTGCAAGATACAACAATAGGGACTCTACCCCCAAAATGCAAACATTGTAACTTAATTGTTTGTACCTCACATTAATCTGAAATAAAAACTAAATAAATAAAAATGGTAAATAAAATACAATGTCCTCTGAATAATATCTGTTAATGAAGCTGCTTTTAGATTTCATTCATTAAAAAAATGTTTATCAATTGTCTACTAAGTTCAATTCAATGTACAACACATAACAAGAGAAACTTTGTTTCTAAACTCAGAAATATACATTTTGTTTGAGAATAGGGTGGGTGGATAATAAACAAGAAAAACCAAATCACACCCACACAAGACAGTATTGGCTGGTGGTACATGGTATGAATGGAGGAGAAAAGACTATTGTGATACTGAGCAATGTGAGAATTGAATTGATTGGCTGAGGGCAACCTGTGATAGGGCATACTTTTAGACAAGACATAAATATAAATGCCAAGATGCCAATCATTTGAAGATATGAAAGGAGAGTATTATAGACAGAAGTAACAGTAAACACAAATTCTGTGAACTATCTCAAAGAAAGCCAGTGTGGCTAGGCCATCATGACCATGGGGAGAACTACTTAGGTGATTTCTGGCAAAGAAGCAGAAACCAAATAATTGTAATCCATTGCAAGCATTTTGGATATTATTATAAATATAAAGAAATGTTTCCAGTGGGTTTTAGATTATTGATTGATGGATGATTCAAATGTTTACCCTGACTAAAGCTTATAGATTACAATCAGAAGAGAAGTTACAGAAAGACCAACGAGAACATTCCTAATAGAGTTTGGTATAGAGATAATCATGGTCTGGACAAATATGTTAGTGCCACAGTGGAGAGAAGTGAAAGAATATGTGATATATTTTGGAGACAGAGATAAAAACATACTGTATTTGCTAAAGGAGTTGTTAAAGAAAATATGAAAATCAGCAAAAATTCTCAAGCTTTTGGTTTATACAGCAGAGTTAGTACTGGTGCCGTATTCCAAGATAAGGAAACCCAAAGAAATGAGACATTAAGGAGAGAAAAGCATAAGTTTTCTTGGACTATCTTGAACTGCACATGCCTGTTAGTTATCCAAGCGGAGATGTCAAGGAGGCTGATGGAGATATGAGACCAAATTTCAGGTGAATGCTTAGGGATAGAGATAGACATTTGGGAATCTAAGCAAACAAATGTTATTTGTAGTCACAGAATTGTATGAAGAAGATGGTATATTCAGAGGAGAGAAGTGTGTTTGATGACAGGACTGATCAAAGGTTAGAAGTCATAACAGTAGCCTCAGGCCTCAGACCTAGAATGGAGTGGCCAACAAGGTAGAAAAAGTAGAGTGAGACGCAGAGAACAGAATACAAAGGAGCAAAGTGATTTAGGAATGAGTAGTGGTATTTTACATTAAATCTGCTAATTCATCAATTAAGATGAGAAAAGGAAAGCAACTTTTACCAGGATAGAAATTATACATTCCTTGATACCAAAAGTTCATTGCAGTAGCAGAGATGAAGTGAGGAGAGAAGGAAAAATAAGAAAATACAAGAAGTAAGGACAGACTCTTTCAAAATTTATTCATGCACTTATTTATTTTATAAGAAAAAAGGAGAAAAGGTAGAATTTGGGAAGGATTATTATGTTATGCTAGATAGGTTGATGGTGTCAGATTAAAAAGTAGGGAGATGATAAGTAAACGATAGATAAATAATAGGGAACAGATTAGATAGATATTTTAGATAAATGAAACTACAGTGGGTTTGTGTGTTGGTGGAAAAAAAACAATAGAAAAAATATTCATTAAGATAACAGAAATGATTACACAAACAAAGTAGTTTAGCAAATAGTAGTACAGAGGTGGATGTATGCGATTGTTGTACATGTTTAGAAAAGAGATTAAGAATGTAGGAAATTCTTTCTGATAGCCCAGTGAAAAAATTCGGGATGATGGAGAAAGATACTGGAAGGGCTAGATTAATCAATGTACAGACTAGTTTTGAGATAAAAATTTGGCTAATGATGGATGATCTGAGAAGCCTAGACATAAACATTGACCCAAGAAAAGTGGAAAAGGAGGCATAATGGAAGTAATATTGAAAATCCCTCCAACATTATTTCTCAAACAATCTGTGGTGAAAGATTATTTTCCCCTTTGCATCAGAAAAATAAAACTTGTATAAAAAAAGCATTTCTAGGAAAATTGTCACACAGTTTCTGTAAGTATACATAAGTACTTCAATTTCTGTAGTAATTCTTTGTAGACCATTAATGAAAATTTGTCAAAGAACAACAGTTTGAAAACCCCACCTTAAGTAAGACTGTCTTTGATGATTGTATTTTAAAACAGTTTCATTTTTTGTATGTGAATTCCAGAATAATAAAATTTAGATAAACTACAGCACATTTATTATAGAAATTTATATCTTCTTGTCACCAATACACATACTCTGTAATAATGCGTTACATAATAACACTTAAACAAAAAGAACAAGGCACTCATTTTAAATATGCCTGTGAAGTCACTGTAGAGAAAATGAAAACTCATACAAACTAAGGCTGTTAGAAAATTTGATATGAGAAGGAATTGGCAGTAATTCTAAGGTAGATGAATACTGATTAAAAACTTCTTAATTCAAACTTCATGTCATTCCACTCCCAGGCATCATTCATAAAACTTTGTTCTGATGATGTTAATGCTATGCTTCCTAACGGTTATAATATCTATCACCTGATTCAGCTTATGTGGATTCCAGAAATTGAGCAAAATTTGTTCTTCAGCCATTCAAACTATTATAGTTATCATGTTTCCACATTTAGACAAAGGTTGCATGTTCTGGGCAACTGGAAATGAGTAATGGGGTTCTGAAAATCGTGGGATGCTGGTGAGAACACTGCTTTATAGAAGTAGGACCTTGATTCAAACTAGTAGACCAGGAGGAAACAGGGCAAATTCTGATAGGAATGAATCCTACTCATTATATGATGCTTTTCCTCCCACGAATTATACTGCATTTATTCAGAATTACATAGAAAAAGCGAGTGAGATATAAAGCAGATTGTACATCAGTAGGAAAAATATTCAAAAGCCCCAAATCAGAAATTGGCTTGCAGTTTTACATATCACTTTGTCCTCCATGAACAAAATTAAGAGTGTGACTTTCCATTTCTGTAGAACTACAGTCATTTATAGTCATATCTGTTTGCTTAATGAATATCAAAGCAAAAACAAAACAAATAAAAAAAACTCTTTATCCCAACACTGTATACTTTTAAAACCAAGTCATGCTGCAGTTGAATAAGAAAGAAGTTTTTTTTTAATTTTTTTATTACCAATTAATATGAAGGTACAAATTTTTAGATTACATCGTTCTCACTTCCAGGATAAAGTTTCAGTTGTAATAGAGCCCCTCACCCAGGGGGCTGTTATACGCCATTGCAATGAACACATTAGGTGAGATCTTGCCCTTCCTCGTGCCATTCCTCCTGCCAATTTTCCTCCCCCTCTCCTTGTCCTCTACCCCACATTAGACTATATTTGTTTATATAGTGGTTTCATATTAGCATGGAGTATATTGGATATTTATTTTTCTATTTTTGTGATATTTTACTAAGAAGAATACATTTCAACTCCAAGTAAATGTGAAATATTTAAAGTCTCCATCTTTTTTTTTTTTTTATTGTTGGGGATTCATTGAGGGTACAATAAGCCAGGTTACACTGATTGCATTTGTTAGGTAAAGTCCCTCTTGCAATCATGTCTTGCCCCCATAAAGTGTGACACACACCAAGGCCCCACCCCCCTCCCTCCTTCCCTCTTTCTGTTTTCCCCCCCATAACCATAATTGTCATTAATTGTCCTCATATCAAAATTGAGTACATAGGATTCATGCTTCTCCATTCTTGTGATGCTTTACTAAGAATAATGTCTTCCACGTCCATCCAGGTTAATACGAAGGATATAAAGTCTCCATTTTTTTTTAATGGCTGAATAGTATGTATTCCATGGTATACATATACCACAGCTTGTTAATCCATTCATGGGTTGATGGGCATTTGTATTGTTTCCATGACTTGGCAATTATAAATTGAGCTGCAATAAACAATCTGGTGCAAAAGTCTTTGTGGTAAAAATATTTTCGTTCCTCTGGGTAGATACCAAGTAACAGGATTGCAGGATCAAATGGAAGTCAACTTTTAGTTCTTTGAGGATTCTCTATACTTCTTTCTATTAGTTTGCAATCCCAACAGCACTGTAGAAGTGTTCCTTCCTCTCCATATCTATGCCAGCATCTGCAGTTTTGGGCTAATTAGATATGGGCTAATCTTGCTAGAGTTAGGTCATATCTCAGAGTGGTTTTGGTTTGCATTTCTCTGATGGTTAAAGATGATGAGCATTTTTTCATATGCCTGTTGGCCACTTGTCTGTCATCTTTGGAGAAAATTCTGTTCAAGTCTCTTGCCCACTTATAGAGGGAGTTGTTGCTCTTTTCTTATTGTTTAAATTGAATTTTTTTGTCAGATTCATAATATACAAAAATCATCTCCCATTCTGAAGGCTGTCTGTTTGCTCTGTTTGTGACACCCTTATCTGCACAAAAGGTTTTTAGCTTGATAAAATCTCAGTCATTTACTTTTGGTGTTGCTGCAACTGGCAGGGGGAAAAAAAACCCTTCCTTATAAAGGTTTTTCCCAGGACAAAATCTTTAAGAATTTTCCCCATAGTCCCTTCTAGAATTTTTATTGTTTTGTGTCTTAAATTTAAATTTTTAATCCAGTGAGAATCAATTTTGGTGTGGGTCCAATTTCAGTCTTCTACATGTAGATAACCAGTTCTCCCAGAAACATTTGTTATATTAAGGTTCTTTTCCCCATTTCATGTATTGATTAAGCTTTCAAAGAACAAATGACAATATGTGGCTGGGTTCATAAGAACCAAAATAACAAACTTAGAGTGCTGTTTGCATTCTTAATGAATTTCTAGTAACTAGCTATTATAAACAAGAAAAACAAAATCATAAAGAATAAACCAGAAGAGATTAAAAAGCAATCACATAACCCAAAGATAAATTTTAAAAGATTCATTGCAGGGAAGAAAAAGAAAGTTTAATCAGTAACATGAGAGATAAATGAGAGAATAGAAGATAAATAACTTTGAAATGTTGAAAAAGAATTAGAAATATCAGGACTAGATAATGAAGTGAAAGTATATCAATAATTTCTTTACCAGAAACTAATGACTAAATAACTAAAGATTTCAAGTCGGATAATTTTGAACTATGATCAGCAACCAGAATTGAACAGAAAGACAAATGAACAAGTAGAAATTACTGAAAGAAGAAAACCATGTTGTTCTCATGATATTACTGTACAAACTGAAGCAGAATTCATGAGATACAGTTTTGAGAAGGCTGATGAAAAGTAATGTGACCTCAAAATATTAGGCCTTGCTAAGTAGTCATTCATGTTTAAACCAAGAGAAAATAAAAATCTTCTGGGTGCATATTGTTAAAATAAATCTTTCTCGTTCTATTCTCCCCAAAATTTAAATAAAGCATAAAACAGCTGATGAAATATATACAGCACAATTTATATAAGTTAAAATATTAAATTTAAGAGTTTAACTTACTTAGATAATACTCTTATACTTTGAATATAAATAGAATCTAACTACATGATGTTTAAAATAGTTATACCTGAAATTATGTGGCATTAAAATTAAAATGTGGGCATATATATTTTAAACAAATCAAATAGATTACCACTGTATAGAATAATATATGATATTTTCTCTTGAAGAGCTCAATATATGGTATTCATAATAGCTACTTTTAATGAGTTTTTATACTGTGCCAGAGAATGTTCTACAACTTTGTATTTGTTGATTCATGTATTATTCTAAACTACTTTCTCAATTAGGCATGATATAATTTTTACTTTCAAATTAAATAAATAGGAAAGTTAATTTAATTTTTCCAAAATCATACAATCAGAAAATAATGGATCTCAGACTAAAACCCAGGCCAGCTGAACTCAGACCTCAAGATTTTTAGTTCAATACCTTTTGAAGAAGATAAAATTGTGATAAAATTTACATCCTTTAACCATCTGCATTGAATAAAAACATATCAGTAAATGATGAAAGTAGTTAGAAAAAACATAATTTTTCCCTTAATTTTATTAAATGTATTGCTTATTTTCAAGCAAATCAATTACAACAGTAACATGACAATTCCAACTGTTCACAAAAAGTGATAATTGAGTTCTATTCTTAAGCTCTGCTGTATCACACCACTTATCACCCGATTAAATGAGATAGATTATGAACATTTACAAAAGCACTGCGGTGTACCTTGACAGATTCAATAACATCAAGATATCAATACAAAACTTTCTTTATGAATATTGGAAAATTTACTCCAATGCATTTATCCTTTTCCCATTTGTTACTCTAAACATTTTAGCTGAGTTTGTTTGGAAAGAATAGCATCAAATTTACAAGCCTCTCTTTTTAGCTACCTTTTTTTAACTAAGAAGACTACAAAAATCTAAAAATGTCTCATTTGATAAATAATTTATGAAAATTATTCAGTAAATTTCATAGTACAATCTTCAGTATTATCTTTTTCAAGCACAGTAAGTGCACCTCAAAAGTTGAGAGAACTGCCAAAGTAATGTATACATCAAAAGTTAAACTTTTAAAGAAATCAAAGCCTTCAAGTTGTCCAGTGAAGAATGAGGTTTATATATTTAAAAGGTAGTATAAAATTATAAAGCATTTAAAGAAAAACAGCCAAGGAACTACATTTTGCTACACTGGGACAGAAACTAGACTTTTCAAATAGCTTCTACCCAGAAAATAAAGAATAACAACTAATAGCAGCCAGAATTCTTACATTACTATTAAAAAAATAAATTCAACAAACATCTGAAAAAACGTTCATCATCCCTATATATTAGAGAAATGCAAATCAAAACCACCCTGAGATACCATCTAACCTCAGCAAGAATGGCCCACATCACAAAATCTCAAAACTACAGATGCTGGCGTGGATGTGGAGAGAAGGGAACACTTTTACACTGCTGGTGGGACTGCAAACTAATACAACCTTTCTGGAAGGAAGTATGGAGAAACCTCAAAGCACTCAAGCTAGACCTCCCATTTGATCCTGCAATCCCATTACTGGGCATCTACCCAGAAGGAAAGAAATCCTTTTATCATAAGGACACTTGTACTAGACTGTTTATTGCAGCTCAATTTACAATCGCCAAAATGTGGAAACAGCCTAAATGCCCACCAACCCAGGAATGGATTAACAAGCTGTGGTGTATGTATACCATGGAATACTATTCAGCTATTAAAAAAAATGGAGACTTTATATCCTTCGTATTAACCTGGATGGAAGTGGAAGACATTATTCTTAGTAAAGCATCACAAGAATGGAGAGGCATGAATCCTATGTACTCAATTTTGATATGAGGACAATTAATGACAATTAAGGTCATTGGGGGGGAAGGAAAAGCAGAGAGAGGGAAGGAGGGAGAGGGGTGGGGCCTTGGTGTGTGTCACACTTTATGGGGGCAAGACATGATTGCAAGAGGGACTTTACCTAACAAATGCAATCAGTGTAACCTGGCTTATTGTACCCTCAATGAATCCGCAACAATAAAAAAAAAAAAAAGGAGAAGAAAAGAAGACTAGGAAAAAACCATGGGGGGATTGTTAAATGTTAAATGAGGAATAAAGAAAAAGAGCTAGACAAGGTGACAGAGCTCAGAAGGCATGTTTTAACATGAAACCATTCTATTTTATGCTCAATAAATCTTGTTTATACTCTGTCACTCACCCCATCCCACTACAATATAAAGCCCACAAAGAGTAGGAAATTTTGTCTATCCCGATCACTGTTGTATACCATGTGCCTAGACAGGTGTCTAGCCACATTGGAAACAATAAGTATTTGTTTAATGACTGAATAAATTTAAAAATTGACAAACAAAGAAACAAAAATAAGTAAATTCAAAAAGGATTTAAATTTTTACATCCAGTTTGAGATCAATTTGAGAATAAAATACCTGCCTAGAAGTTCTTTTGTAAAATGTTACTATAGGAAAAAGAAACTAAGCATACTAATTTCTGATTTCTGATAAAAATAATATGTAGAATGGGCGGCGCCTGTGGCTCAGCGGGTAGGGCGCCGGTCCCATATGCCGGAGGTGGCGGGTTCAAACCCAGCCCCGGCCAAATTAAAAAAAACAAACAAACAAAACAAAAAACAACAACAAAATAATAATATGTAGAAAACACATGTCCAATTTCTTTAACATTGAGAGACTTAAAAGTGTCACATGTTAATAGGAGGCACTGCTGGTGGAAGACCCTAAAGAGAAATGGACACCACAACCCTCAGCCTTAAGACTGACTTAAATAGCACTCTTTTTGTTGTGTGTGGGTCTTTTTTAAAGAGCAACAGAATATAGTTTGTCTAATTATCAGTATTCAGAATATACGTAATCACTAACTCATACCTAATGATGACAAGACTCTCCATTGCACAACAGACACATGATATTTTGAGTTTTATACCTTCACACAAATTCTGAAGGCAACATCATTTATAAAACTAGTAGGCAAATGCATAACATTTTTTAATAGTAAAAACTCTTGATAAATATCTTCTATGCCAAAGTATTAGCATATATTACACTCTGCCCACCATATATATTAATTTCACTATTAGAAAGCAGAACCTAAATCTTTCAGGCAAAAGTTATGTAAATAATTCAAGAAGTTTGTCTGCTTTGAAATCTGAATAGTCATTCAATGAGAGGTTCTTAGCTCCATAAAAATCAAGTTAGTAGTTATATATACTATGATTTCCCAAAGTGATATCTTCACATAGAATAACATTTTACAAAATATATTATTCATGTAAAATAATATATTCACACACAACAAAATCGTTTAGCACTGTAAATTATATTTTCCAGAATAAATTCTAATTTCTTAGGAGTAAAACTGCATTCACAGAAAAAGACTAAAGTGCTAAAATTTTTTATAATTTTCGATGATCACTCAAAATGCTTAATGTAATTAGTATGGTTATTCCTAAGTCATATTTTAAAGTAATAGCTTTTCTTTAAAAACAACAACAAAAAATATCTTTCCCCCAGTTTGAAAAATTTTACTATTACTGATTTAATGTGGAATGTTCCTTTGTTTATTAAATACAACAAAATCACAAAACCACAACAAACTAAAATACTTAGTTTCTTATTTAACACTACAGCTTATTATCTCTGAACCTACACTAAAAGCTAGAAAGTAGAAATTTCTAACAAAATGTCTTAACTCTCCTTTAAAGCAGCTGACTCACATAAGAAAAAAATCTTATCATGTAAACATCAATACCTTTTAAAAGTGTCAAAACACAATAGCAAAACTCAATGCAGGTTAATTGCTTTAAAAAATTATCCTCCATTAAAATCACACTGAAAAGCCTAATGTAAAATGCCTTACGTTGTTTAGGAGGATTGGGAAGTACTTGTAGACAAGTGTCTAGATCTGCCAATGTGTAACTAACTCAGCCAGGTACTGAAGTTCAATTCATACATCAACAGACTAGTTGTTCTTTGTTAATTCTCTTTAGCCTTCAGAAAAAATAACCATAAACCACAAATACCTAAGCCCTATTACTAATTTTTTCATTAAAAAAGATCTGAAGGGTCAATAAGTCATTTAAATCCATTCCTTCACCTCCAAGAAAGTTACCACAGAAATTGCCCTCAGAAGGTGACAGTCTAAAAATATATTTGCTATTAATAGTGTATCCGTTATTAACCGTTACTAACCGTTATTAACATTAATGAAGTCAAGAACCCATATGCAAATACAAGCAAAACATCTCTGATAAATCTTATAGAGATCAACAGTGATGTATAAAAATAGCACCCAAACTCTATCTAGCTTTAACTCTAAATGGTCTAAACTTTGTTATTGGCACTTAAAAACCATTTTATGAAAGTCACAGGGCATAAGGAATAACTCAGTGGGCACAAAACATAATGCAACATATCAGGACATTTCTAAACAGGCTATAACTCATACAATCATCACATACATATCTTAACAGAGTTCAATAATCTTGCAACCATGATGTCACGACTAAAATAACTAACATCCTGGTTGGGAAGATGGAAATGGACCACAGAGCATAGGAGACCTTTAAACGAAACAGAAAAGGGAAGACAAGGCAAAAGTCTTACCATTATTGCTTAGTTTCCCAGTTCTAAGAATTCATACAACTCAGAATGAAAATACTTTTAGACCGTTCGGGTTGATGAATTACCATTCCTGCCATATGATTAGAAAGCCCTTATGCGGATTTGCAGGGAACACTGAATGTAGTCAATTTCCCTAATGCCCAACAAAAGTCGTAGACAAAATTAAAGCATATAAGTAAAAGTCTCCTCAAGATGATTACTCCAAACGATACTGATATTCTCTACCACCAGAGGGCAAAGACCACATCTATATTGCCTATCTTCAGACTCCCCACCCTAGCGCATGGCAGGAACTCATATTTATAGCATGAACACCTATGACTGTGTCAAGGTAAATCTACATAGGAAAATTTAAAAACAAAACAAAAAACCCTGACAGAATGTTTTGCTTCAAGTTTAGGTATTTTCCTTAAAATATATTCACTTACATTTTATTTCAGTGACTGCCAAGTTTTATTACAATGGAAAGCCACTACATGTAAAGAACACTTCATCAAACCTATAGTTGTGTAATCTACTTTAGGATTAATATTGGCCCTAAAAAGTAAACTGGGGCTATGTTTGGTTTGATGATGGGATAAAATCTTTGAAGAAAGCAATCCCATAATGACTTTTTCCCTCCATAACGTGAGAGTGCAGTCCTACACTCCAGCCAGCTAAAGAGCTACTAAATAGTGCTCATGTGAGCTGCTATTCACATGGGTCCAGCCATGGAATCTGGAGGATTTGGCATAAGTCCATGGTCATCCTTTTACTAACGGCAAGTCCATTTGTCATCTCCAAATAAGATGAACAATTTTTTAAAGTGCCAGTAGTGAAAACCAGAGAATGCTTCCCTAGTTCAGGAAGCCTAAATGCAATCTAAATAGATTTTTTACTTTTTTGTATTATACTTTACTACTGAACTACATGGAATTCAGAAAGACACATGCTCTAGCAGGGGTCCTCAAACTGCAGCCCACAGGCCACATGTGGTGGTGTGATTATATTTGTTCTCATTTTGTTTTTTTACTTCAAAGTAAGATATGTGCAGGGTGCATAGGAATTTGTTCATAGTTTTTTTTAAAACTATAGTCTGGCCCTCCAACGGTCTGAGGAACAGTGAACTGACCCCCTGTTTAAAAAGTTTGAGGACGCCTGCTGAGTCTAGAGTAAGGATTACTCAAAAATTTATAGATAATTAAAAAAAGGGATCAATGTCCATTAAGACTGTATTTTTCTATGTCAAGCTGTGACAGGAATTACAGGAGAGTAAGACAAGGAATATCCTCCGAAGACACAGGACCGAACACTGAAGAACTAGACCACAAAAATGTTTTTCTGATTAGAAGCAGAACTGAACCAAAGACTAAAATTATCTGCTTTCCAGCATCTCACCAATTATTTTCAACTTCCCAGCTCCTCCTCAATGTGCAATCCATATCTCAACACACCTTTTTCCTGCTCTTGTATTCTGTTCACTTTGAAGAAGTTCAAATATAAACATACTTTTTATAGAATTTAACACGTGTGTCTATAAAATGTAAATAGTCATGAAGGATAATAATTAAAACAACGATTTAACTAGTACTTACAATTTAATAATTTAATGGCAACTATTTTGTTTTAGCTAATGTACTAAATACTTTACAAATTTCATTTAATCATCATATAAATTTTTTATATACAAAAAATAAAGCTAAAATAATTTGTATAGATTTAGTCCTAAGATAGTAAGTATGTGGTTCAGGGTCTATTAAGTAAAGCTAGAATTTATATATAGAACTATATCATCCCAAATACTTGTAATTAATACTACATTATGTCCTCATAAGATAATAAGTTGCTTTTAACGATATCTCTTTATGCATAGGTATATGCATTAAACTTAGTATCACAAAATCAGATTCCTTTTTGGCGACAATAAAATTTTCAAAAAGCCAGTAATTGCTTAAAAGAGTTCAAAGAAGGCTGTGTAAATAAGTTTCATTCTTTAAACACAATGCAAGTATCTTGGAGTCACAGAAAAAAAAAAAAATATATATATATATATACTTTTTTTTTGAGACAGTGTTTCATTTTATCACCCAAGGTAGAGTGCTATGGTATCATAGCTCACAGCAACCTCCAACTCTTGGGCTCAAGCAATTCTCTTGTCTCAGCCTCCTGAGTTGTTGGGACTACCAGCATCCACCACAATACCTGGCTATTTTTAGAGACGGGTCTTGCTCTTGCTCAGGCTGGTCTCGATGTTGTGAGCTCAGGCAATCCACCCATGTCGGCCTTCCAGAGTACTAGGATTATAGGCATGAGCCACCATGCCCAGGCCACAGAAAATATTTTTAATCTACTCTCTTGTACAAAAATAAATGTCTTCTTATATAGAGAAAAGAACCTGTTAAATAGTAGTTTTAAAATATGTAATCATTAACAACGCACTAAGTATCAAAACAAATATAATGCATCAAATGTTCTCAGAAGAAAATACAGTACAAAGTTATTTAATTAAGAACTAAGGGAAAATTAAAATAAGTATGATGAGAATTTATTTTATGAAACTAGAAAAAGAATAACAGATAAAACTAAGAAGTGTCTGAAATTGCATTAAAACTAAAAATTACTTAAATTGAAGGTAAAACACACAATTGACAAATACATTCAAGAGTTATTCATGTCATCAATCAATAAAAGGAAAGAACTGCTGGTAAAATAAGAAAGAAAATAAAAAGACTTAAAGAAAGGAGGAGTTAGAGGAGGTATTTAATCTTAGAAATGGGTGTTTTAAGAAGAAAAAAATAGTATAAGACAATATTTACATATAATTCTGTCTAGAAAAATAAAAGTTTTAATAAAGTGGACACTTCTTAAAACAAACAGTATGTTCTCAATTTGATTAAAAAAAAATAAGAGTAGAGGAGAATAAAAATAGCAAAAATAAATATATGGCTAAAATAATCAAAGTACTATTCCAACAAGAGGCTCCTGATTTGCTTAGAGCCAGAGTTTTTCATGTAGTGTATAATTTCTTTGTCCTTGAAAGAGGAAAGAAAAGCATGCAAAGCTCTTGATTCATTTTATGAAATAGACGACAACTGAATTCTGATGAAGATGCCAGCAAGATGCAAGTGTGCTATGGTTTATAACCCCATGACCATCACCACCAGGTTTATAGATACGCTACATGGGGTGAATGAAGCATTGACTTAAATTTTGCAATAAAAAGGATGAAACAATTATTTTCTTGAATCCCCCAAATTTAACAATGATTCCTAGGGGTAGAAGATACAACTTTTAATTGGTTCACTTGTTTGTGAAACACCCCATAGACAGGCCTTTGATGGTTGTTTCAGGTACTTTGCTTTCCCGTTAAAAGAAACACACTCCTATCTAGCATTTACCAAAAAATGCAAAATTATCTCTCAATTTCTCAAAAGCATAGATTGGAATAGTAGTTTTAAAATGTAATGACTACAATGAAAAATAGTATTTTTATTTTCTCCTTCATTATATAAAAAACAAACAAAAAACAATTTCCAATGATCTTTAGAGACCTCCACAAATGATTACTACTACTTAGAGACCAGATGAAGTTTCCTCTACAAATAGAAAATTGATTCTACCACATGTTGGAAAGCCTAGTCAATGAAAGGAGAGGACAACAGTTATTTAAAGTAATAATAATAACAATCAAAAAATAATAATACCCAAAGTTCTGTGCCAGGCATGTTCCTACATGATTTCCATAAGTTATCTAATTCTGACGTCTCTATTGGTAGCATTGTCCAAATAAGGAAACTGAAGCGCAGAAGGTTTAGTAACTGTCTGAGCACACAGTTAATGTGGACTTGAGACGTACTCATTCAGACAGCCTTTTGCTGGGTTTGAACTTGTAATCAAACAACGTAAAATAGTGATCTTAACAACAGAAAGTTAAATTGGAAATTGTGATTATTTGCAGGTTTTCAACCTGGAAAACCATTCAGAAGAGTAAGCACTCTCAGCACCCCTGTTCTTTCTCTTTATCTTATTCTCCTACTTAAAAGAAATACACAAAGCTCTGTTTTTCCCTGTCACTTTTTCCCTTCATGGGGAAGCTGCCAGCCAAAATTTACAGAGATCTGCGGAGCATCTCCGCTTTTGGTAAGACTGCCCTTCCTCTAGCCTAAATGCTGTCTACTTGCAAACTGTTTAACAGAGTAATCCTGGAAAGGAAGCTGTAATGAGAATTGATTACCCAATCTTCCCTAAGAAAACATCAGTGCTAATCTAATCATTGCATAGTTCAGTTTATTTCAGAAATGACGAAAATCTCCAAACTTCCACAATAGCCCATATGTCTGTATACATTTCCGAAGGGACCCCGGGTCCTGCCATTCCCTGACTCCCGAAACCGTCTTCTGTGTTTTCCTCTGTGAACAGGAAATCCCTTTTATTGTTACTTGTTTTTCCTCAGTGTTTGGATCTGATTCTTTCTCTTTTAAACCTCCACACTTGCAGCTTTCTTTGCAAAACTCTCACTGGGGGTTGAGTGTTGTTGTGTTTTTTGTGTTTCTGTTACTTTCTTGCCACAACTCCTGTACTTCAGTCTGGACGAAGGTGAAGGGTCCACTTCTCAGAGCATGCGGGGAATGCTCCTCCTCCCTCAGAACCTCAGTCCTAAGGAGGACTCCAAAGAAGCTCTGATCTTGATTCATTTTAACTGTAAGTTTTTTCTCCTGCCGGGACTGAGGTTCTGAGGGAGGAGGAGCTTTCTTGGCATGCACTGAGAAGTGGACCCTTCACGTTTGCTTTGTATGCCCATCATCTCTTTTTTGCCCATTGCTTTCTACTACCCATCATCTCTTTCTTGGGATGCAAGGTCCAAGCACCTCTCTGGGAAACTGCAGCACCCACATAGACAAACTTTCCAAGGTCCCTGGCTCTCAGTCCTGTGTCTTGTTCACTTCAAATGACCTTGCAACTACTTTGGAAGAACAGTAGAGCTTTTTAATTACTGCCCATAATTCATGCATTGAAAATGAGTGATAGTACCAGCTAATCAGGAGGCTGAGGCAAGAGAATCACTTGAGCCCTAGAGTTTGAAGTTGCTGTGAGCTATGATGCCACCACACTCTACCAAGGATAACAAAGTCAGATTCTGTCAAAAAAAAAAAAAAAGAAATGAATGACATTTAAAGCAAATATCCAGCCCGTGCTTCTTGGTGCTTGCTCTTTAACATGCGCTTGAACTTTTCCAGCTTACTTCATCTGCTATTTCTTTGTCAACAAAACTTGGAACAGTTTGGGGTCTCTCATTTCATTGGAACCTCTTGGTATTCAAGATCTACTTCCATCTTTTTTTCCAAAATTCCCTCATTTTGCAACTTAGATTTCTTGAAACATTATTAGAACAGTGTGAATATACCATCCCCTAAATTGCTTCAGTTTGTCTTCATTGTGCTTGTTGATACACTGGATAATAGTGATCCTTACCAGCACCCCTGGCCCTCCTGACATCCTAAGGGAATGTCATACGTCTTTGAATTGACCAGCTTGGACCAATAATACAAAAGTGCCAGTGTCATAGGCCACATTTTGATACAAATATTACAAAACCAGTATTTATTTATTCATGTGTTCTTTCTGTTTTTGAGCAATCAGAGAAATGTGTGTTGATATGGAGGTGCCAAAATAGCGAAGCCTTCAGAATAATGAACTAACACAGTGGGATAGTTTCCCTGGAGAGATTTCTTGAGCTACACCAGACCTTGTGAAAATTATATGTTTTTATTTTGTTAAGCCACTGAGCTGTTGTGGTCAACTATACCGGTGCATAAATAAGCCCTAATATTGAATAAATTTAACTGTAGATTCATTCACCCTTCTGGCTGAGCTGACAGAAGACAATAGAAAGCATTTTTCTTTTTTTTGACACAGTCTCACTCCTGAAGGAGTGCCCTGGCATCATCACAGCTCACGGCAACCTCAAACTCCTGGGTTCCAGCGCTCTTCCTGCCTCAGCATCCCAAGTAGCTGGGACCACAGGCGCCAGCCACCATGCTTAGGTAGCTTTTCCTACTTTTGGTAGAGACTGGGTCTCACTCCTTCTCAGGCTGGACTTGAACTCCTGAGTTCAAGCAATCTACCTGCATCAACCTCCCATACTGTGGGGATTACAGACGTGAGCCACCGTGCCTGACCTAACAGGAAAAATTTTATAAACTTCTCCTTGACTGGTCCTAATTTACATTTGTGACCATAAATTTTAGTGCCTGTTTAAATATTTCCTATTCTTTATCTCTACAACTTCCAAATTTCATCTCTTGAAATAAATGATTAGTTCAGTCCTCAACTCACCCTATCAGTCAAGTTCCTAATTGGATCTTACATATCTTCTCACCTCCTCCTTACATCTAAATTGCTATTATTCCTTCCTCAGTTTCTTGTACTGGTGTCTCTTTGCTTAAATTCTAAATGTTAGAGTATCCGAAGCCTTAATGAGACTTCTCCTGTTTTCTCTTCCCTCACACTCACTCCCTAGATGATGTTAACTTGCTCTGTGGTGGGTGAGTGCCAAACTCTCATTTCTATCATGAGCATTTCCAATAAGCTTTCAAACAAGATACACACTGTCCTCTTAAATATCTACACTCAGGTGCCTGATAGGCATCTTCAATGTAATGTGTCCACACCATGTTCTTATTTAACCCACCAATTCCTGAGTTCCACTTATCTCTAAAAATGGAAACATTGGCTAGCCCAGGGCTGAGACAAAAACTTAGACATTATCCGTAATTCTCCATCTCTGCTTAGAACAACAGGCCAACTAAAGCATGCTCTTCTTATGAAGAAAGCAGTGACACAAGGGGAAGACTGGAAATCTATGATTCTTTACCACCAGTGTTGAAATGGGGACTCCATTACTTTTTCCTACACATCATTGGCCAAGAGCAGTTTAAATGATAAGACTAAAGATAAGGAGAGAAAATTAAAGCCGACAATCTTATTTATCACGTCTTCTATCCACGATTGGTAAAATTGTTTCTGAGTTAAAATATTATTGGAGAACTAAACGATAAACAAAGAACATCTGATAGATGGCTTTCTAAGTATGTAAGCATTTTCACATGTATTGTATAATTACCTACATTATCCCATTTTATCCAAGGCAATACTTAAATGTGCATACTTTCATCATTTTATAAAAGAGAAAACCAAAGGTGAAGAAGTAACATATCATCTCCTAAATCATTCAGTTATATTTGAAAAGGCCCTGGGATCCACTTCTCTTCTTCACATTCCATCTTCTCTCCCTTGCTCCCTCCATGGCATCATGTCGTTCCCCATAACTTATTAAAATGAAACCAAACTTTAGAATACATCATGTTGCATATTGCCTGTGTATGCACTCACAGTTGTACACTTAGTGGCAAATATGTATTCATGTTACCAATAAAACTTCGCTTTATAAATTCCACAGTAATCTCCCAGCCAGCTGTGACGGATGGTGCTGTGACCCTTGCATCAAATGCTTTGTAAAGATCACTGCCAAACCACCATTCCTTTCTGTGTATCATGTAAAAAGACCGAAAGAGATTACAAAATAAAAACACCTACATTTTTAGAGTGTTGCCATGATGATAGTGTCTAGAAGTTAGATAGTATAATTTTTTTTTTTTTTACTTCTTTTCTTATAGTCAAAACAGTAAATCAAAAGATTAGATGTTATGTTGCAAACCAAAGTTCTGTCCTTATTCTGTTCCTTATATTATCAATTGTTTTGCAAAACTTCCTGGACTCCTGTTAGTATATAAATTTTTGCTGTCTGAGGAAGATATAGAACTTTTAAATAATGGATATCATATTTTAAGGTAGCAAAGAAAGGGAAAATTTGTCATGTTTCAACTGCAAAAGAATAGCTGTATTTCTGCAGGATTATGAAGAAGGGAGAAAGGATCCCTCTACTTGATGCCCCAATCACATGTTTCCCCCAGAATTGTCAACTGAGAATTTTATCCAAATCCTAGCTATAGTGGCTATCAGAGGATTTGACCAAGCCCTGGGGGCAGCTTGCAAGTGTGGCTGGAGACCCAATGGCAGGAGTCTTAAGTTGTTCAGTTAGCAATAATCATGCCTTAGATAACGTAACCTAAGAATTTGTACCCTCATATTAATTTGAAATAAAGAAAATAAAAGATAACCCTCATTGGATTTGATACTGTCACTGCAAAGATTTTGTACCCAATTTTTAGTTTCTTATCTTAAAATATTGCTTTCTAGCTGGGTGCAGTGGCTCACACCTGTAATCCCAGCACTCTGCTGAGCTGATTGCCTGAGCTCACCAGCTCAAGACCTGCCCCAGAAACAGTGAGACTCATCTCTGCTAAAAATAGAAAAAACTAGTTGGGTGTTGTGGCAGGCACCTGGGGTCCCAGCTTCTCAAGAGGCTGAGGCAAGAAGATTGTTTGAGCCCAGAAGTTTAAGATTGCTGTGATCTATGACACCATGGCATTCTACCCAGGGTGACAAAGTGAAACTGTGTCTTAATAATAATAATAATAATACTGCTTTTTCTAATATTAGAGGCAAAATTCGTGTCACCATTCCACAGCCATGCTCTGCTCCAGAGTGTGATTCATAAACAAAAATAGCTTTGAAAACTCTTCCTAACTCTACTTAAATCCACGATTTGAAGAACTAATCATATTCTGTTTCCCATTATTTTCACAGTAACTAGCAAGTGTCTGACACCTTGTAGGCAATCATAAATATTTAATGAGCTAAATCAATTAACTTGTGTAAAGTTTTCATAAGAAATAGGGAAAGGATACCAATTTAGCAAAAATTACTACTTTTATGTTTTATGAAAGAAAAAATAAACAGGAAAGTAATACTTTAAATAACAGTTAAAATTTTCGGTTACTCTCTGACTCCACCAGGCTTCTATAATGCAATACCATGAACCAGTTATAAACAACAGAAATCTATTCGGTGTCTGCTGAGGGCCAGTTTCCTACTTCATAGATGGAGGCCATAGTCCTCACATGCGGAGAGGGTATCTCTCTCTGGCCTCTTTTATAAGAACACAAACCCTATTAAAGAGAACTCTTCCCTCATGATCTAATCCTCATGATTTCAATTCCAAATGTGCCACTTTTTAATGTCATTACCTTAAGGGTTAGAATTTGAACATATGAATTTTGGAGGGACACAACATTCAGATCACAGCACTTATGAGAATTGCTGAGAAAGAAAGACAGAAAAACAGAATGTTTAAAAAAAAAAGGAAGAATCCATTTCTGTGAAAGGAAAAACATGATTACTTGTGGAATTTGGAAAAAAAAAAAACATAAAACATAAAGCTCATATAGCCCTGTTGCATAAAATGATAAAAATCATTTTAATAGGAGAAAAGGAAAACTCAGAAAAAGAAAAACATAGTTCTGTTTTATAACAAAATCAATAATAATGAAAAATGTCTGAAAAACAATTTTGAGAGTTGAGTCAATATATGAAAAAAATGGGGAAAAGTTGAAAGAAGCATCAACTTTTCACAGAAAGATAAATTTGTGTACCTCTGATTTGCATCTTACATGGATAAAATATGTAGCTGTTTTAAGGAGCTGAGTATTTAGTACGTGAGAACCCAGGTTCAGTTTCATATGATACTGCCTGATTCAATAATTTATGAACTAATTTAAAAATCATGAGTGAGAATTTTCTCATATGTAAAATAAGATTAAAACTATGAATGTGACATTTAAACAGGATAATATAGATATATGTTTTTACATCAGACTGTAAATACCTCCAAAACTATTATATCATTTTGAAGATTGAAAATGAGAAAATAGATTTAGAGAAAATAGTTTTAGATTGTAAGTCACTTCTCTGATATAATGTATCTTTGTTATTTTATCATGTAAATATATTTTAATTTTTATTTTAATATATTTTAATTTCCATAAATTTAATGAAGTAGTATTAAATCATAGAACTGGTAGGAAATTTGTCAGTAACTGCCAATCATACTTGCAAGAAAACCAACTCCTTATTTAATTGTGAATTCTTACTTAATCAGATTTGGATCTTCCCTATTTTTCAATTTAATTTTTCCCTCTCTCTTACTCTGCTCTATTAAAGCTACTCTTCTCCATGGGTCTCAATTTTGCCATTTTATTCCCATCTGCTATTTTTTCTGTTCATGGCTAATTCCTGGACAATTAGATCTCAGGCCATCCCTAATCCGCTGATACAAAGTGGCATTCACTGACTTTGAAAGCATCTTACGTTAGTCCTTTGGGGAATACTCATCATCATCTGACATCATCAGGTATCTTCATTTCTTTTTTCTTATTTATTAACATCATCCAAGAATTATTCTCCATGAGTTTAAGAATCTTGCTTTTTTTTTGTTTATCACAGTATTCCTGATATCTAAGATAGTGTCTGGAAAAGAGTGGTTCTCAGCATATGCTTGTTAAATAATTATAGAGAAGGCGAAGAGTGGTGTCTCGCACCTGTAATCCTAGCACTCTGGGAAGCCCAGGAGTGTTGATTGCTTGAGCTCACGAGTTTATACCAGCCTAAGCAAGAGGGAGACCCCATCTGTACCCCATCTTAGCCAGTGTTGTGGTAGGCACCTGTAGTCCCAGTTACTTGGGAGGTTGGAGCAAGAGAATTATTTGAGCCCAAGAGTTCGAGGTTGCTGTGAGCTGTAATGATGCCAGAGTCTCCCTCACACACACATTAAAAAAAAAAAAATCTTAGAGAAGTTAAAAACTGAACACTTTCTTGGTATCGGGAAATAGAGTTTCCGAGAGGCATACCATCTTATCCAAGATACACAGTTTCTTGGATCTGTGTTCTATAGCCTCTCTACTTTACCCTCCTAATTAGCACTAACTTATAGCATCTCTATCATTAGTTTTATTACCACAACTCATAGTTCTATGTTCAAACTTATGGCAAGTACCATAAGTCTATTATATTTATATAAAGTTGAGAAAGATTTCCAGAGTTCTAGGAAAAGAGCAGACATTCTGCTGACCAAAGAAAAAGAAATGTTGACAAGTTGATCAGGATCAATCATTCCCTCGAGCAACAGAAGTAGAAAGTATATGTATAAAAGAAATAGTTCCAGTCAGAAGAATCTTAAAGGCATCTAAAACTCCAGATGAGGAAGGGACATTGGAAGGAGTTTGATCAAAAGGCTTATTGATTTTATGGTTCCAAAGTGTTATTTCTACCAGATTCAACAAAGGCATAAAAAGGTGAACATCAATATTTAAAGGCAAGATAAAAGTCCATCCTGAAATATTATGGATCAAAAATGTTAAGACAAATAGAAGAGAAGGAAAACAGTCATCTTTTGTGTAAGATAGTACAAAAAATGTTAGTACTTAATCTACTCATTTTGAGTATAAGGTAAAAAATATGAAGTTTACCAATTGTTGAAACATTTTAAGTTAAATCTGACAAGAGGATATAACATTTTCTATCATTCAATAATTTATAAAACCAAGTAATTTTCATTTTTAAAACTAATAGTCAATCCTTCACAAAAAGGTTTTTTTTTTAATTCCTTTTCTAAAGATGAGGTAGTAGAGGTTTCACTCCAACACATAAAGATTTTTTAAGTCCCCCCCCACCCCAATACTCATAATAAGAAACAGCTGGACCAGGAATAAACAAAGCTAAGGAATTTTTTTGGACCCATCAGAGGACTGAGGTCATGGGCAAAATGGCTACCACAAAATCTGGAGAGACAGGCACAGACACAGAGATAAGAGATGCAAGATTTTCTTGGGGGCAAAAGCTGCTGACAGCATGAGCTGGTAGGAAGAGTAGGAAATTATTTAATTAGTAATTTTGACTAACTTTAGAATCTGGGCGTGGACTAGAGTGAGATTGAGCATATACCATGGAACAGTCATAGTGACCTGCAGCTCCTCTGACTAGCAGGGTGAAGCAAAGCCCCAAAGCCAAGAAGGGAGACAAAAACAAGGGTGGTAGAGGAATTAGAGGTTTCTGTACCTGTAACTACAACAAACCTTGGGCACATTTCCAACTCCCAGAGAGATTCACACAAATCGTCATGCTACAGGTGGATGACCCAGTTCCTTTTCCCCAATACAACATACCCAGCTTTTACCAAAAGAGAAAAATAAAGAAAAAACACAGTCTGAAGAGAAAAAGCAATCATGAGACCAAGAATTGCCAGATGGACAATTTAAAATAATTAGGATTAATATGTTAAGCATCCATTAGGAAAAGTAGACAGCATGCAAGGCTAAAGGGGTAACATAAGCAAAAAAGATGGAAACTGTAAGAAATAACCAAAAAGAAACTCTGTAAATTGAAAACATACTAACAGAAATGAAGACTGATTTTCCATGTTTTTCTATAACGTTTTGGAGGAATTAGTGAGCTTGAAGATGAGTCAATGGAAACTTTTCAAACTTAAACCCATAGGAAAAAATATGAGAAATTTAAGTAACTGTCTTAGTCTCATAAATAAGTAAGTAGCTAGTCCTTAGAAAAAGTTCCTCGGGGGTGGCGCCTGTGGCTCAGTCGGTAAGGCGCCGGCCCCATATACCGAGGGTGACGGGTTCAAACCCAGCCCCGGCCAAACTGCAACCGAAAAATAGTCGGGTGTTGTGGCGGGCACCTGTAGTCCCAGCTACTCGGGAGGCTGAGGCAAGAGAATCGCTTAAGCCTGGGAGTTGGAGGTTGCTGTGAGCTGTGTGAGGCCACGGCACTCTACCGAGGGCCATAAAGTGAGACTCTGTCTCTACAAAAAAAAAAAAAGTTCCTCGGTAGCCAAATTCCAACACCTGCTTTATATTTAATTGTCTACTCCATCATCATAGGAATTATTAGCTACCAAAACTAAACATAATAGGATGTAATATTTAAAATAATTTCTGAAAATTTGGTAAAACTCATAATTTAAAAATAAATTTATCATCTCACAAACACAGAGATTCTGATAAAAGATCAGTTATATAAATGAAAAATTTAATTCAATACTTATTTTCTCAGATTTATATTGCTATCAGTGTTATTAACCAAGGAATCGCCAACGATAGCAGAGTTTACAGCATATGGAAGCCCCTCCATAAGTATCTGTTTAACAAATGAATGCAACTGTGTCATTCTGTGCAGAAAAAAAATCCAAAGCTGTTATTTAGCTAATTATTTCTCTCATTTTAATTTCAGTAAACAAATAGTTACTTCATGCCTACTTTGAAACAGACACTTTACTGTTTACTGACTTTATTAAAGCTATACAGGAGCACAGATAAAAAAATTATGATGTCTGCCTTCAAGTTGATGACAGCCAAGTGCAGGGTAATCGGTTGCCTTGTGATGCTGTGTTTTAAGGGACACAATGAAGCAGGTTTGAAAATGTGTAAGAAATCCCTGAAAACTACCTGCTGCTAGCAGCATGAAGTCTGCTGCCGGAGTGATCCGGGTGGGAACGGGCAGAAATACACAGAGCTGAATGCTCCTTCTCCATAGTCCAGCTTTAGAGTCTCCAGGATCAAGCTGGCAGGGGAGCAATGGGACCTCCAATCCCCATCACAATGTAAGGAGTAGGTTGAGAACTGAGAAACAACAGGGTTATAGCTAACACAACAGGACTATTTGACATCTGTACACTTCTGTCATATTTGGCCTTCAAAGCAAAGCAAAACAAAGCAAAAATGGTTTCTCATAACTGATATAACTACTCTCCATACAAACAAAGATCCTCTAAGCTCCGGCACTCGCCATCTCCGTCTCTGGGTGACTTGAGTGGCACTTACCCCTAAACAAGGTCCCTTCTCCTTAAAACCATAATAGTCCTGAACTTGTATGGTTAAACACCAGCAACAATTTTTACATAAAATAGTGAGGAAGGGAAATGGGTCAGGAGGAAAGAAGAAGAAGGAAAAGGAGGAGGAGGAGGAGATGAGCAGAGAAGGAGGAAGAGAAGGGGCAGAAGGAGGAGGAGATGGGGAAGGAGGAAGAGGAAATGGGAAAAGAGGAGGAAGATATGGGGAGAGGAGGAGGAGATGGGGGAAGGAGGAAGAGGAAATGGGAAAAGAGGAGGAAGATATGGGGAGAGGAGGAGGAGATGGGGAAGGAGGAAGAGGAAATGGGAAAAGAGGAGGAAGATATGGGGAGAGGAGGAGGAGATGGGGGAAGGAGGAAGAGGAAATGGGAAAAGAGGAGGAAGATATGGGGAGAGGAGGAGGAGATGGGGAAGGAGGAAGAGGAAATGGGAAAAGAGGAGGAAGATATGAGGAGAGGAGGAGGAGATGGGGGAGGAGGAAGAGGAAATGGGAAAAGAGGAGGAAGATATGGGGAGAGGAGGAGGAGATGGGGAAGGAGGAAGAGGAAATGGGAAAAGAGGAGGAAGATATGGGGAGAGGAGGAGGAGATGGGGGGAGGAGGAAGAGGAAATGGGAAAAGAGGAGGAAGATATGGGGAGAGGAGGAGGAGATGGGGGGAGGAGGAAGAGGAAATGGGAAAAGAGGAGGAAGATATGGGGAGAGGAGGAGGAGATGGGGAAGGAGGAAGAGGAAATGGGAAAAGAGGAGGAAGATATGGGGAGAGGAGGAGGAGATGGGGGGAGGACGAAGAGGAAATGGGAAAAGAGGAGGAAGATATGGGGAGAGGAGGAAGAGTTTGGGAGAGGAGGAGGGAGAAATGCGGGAAGGATGAGAAAGAGATAGGGCAGGAGGAGGAGGAAAAAGTAAATGTATATGATTAAATATACAACAGGCAAAGGAAAAACATTCATAGCGGTTAAAATTCTCATTTCTGTATATATCACAGTCATAGTTTATATTTACCTTTTTATTCTTCTATTATCCCTTTGCTTTCATTTACAGCTTCATCTAGTCTCACTTTTAATGGAGCATTTTATATCTTCATTAATTATTGTTTTGAATACTCTGTGCTCTTAAATTTTTAGGCCATGTTTGATACTTGACAGAAGTAGTAGAGGTGCCTAAGAAAATATTATGACTTTCAAACTTTTTTTTTTTCTTCTCCTCCTTTGTAGTAGCAACCCTAATGTTCTGATAATTAGAATCGGTTACCCCAGCCAGTAGGGTCAACTGTATATTCAATGACACAGAAAACCTACAACAGCCAGAAAATACTTTTACACTTCCAGTTAAATGAAATCATTGTGGGCTCCCAGATGGAAGCATTCTTCCTTTGAAAACTAAAATATGAAAACAAACAGCACTTGAAGTTGAGAGAATATAAAGAAAACACCATGTGAGTTAATTATTAGGTTTATAGGATGGGAGAATTTCTTTTTTTCCTTTTTATAGAGATGGGGTCTCATTGTGTTACTCTGGCTGATCTTGAATTCTTAGTCTCTGGTGAGCCTCACTTCCCGGCCTCTGGAGGTACCGGGACTACAGATGTGAACAATAGTACCTGGAAGGAGCATTTCCAGTAGCATTCCCTGATCTAGAAAGGTACTGTTTTCACAAGGGAAGAAATACCCCTATATATAGAAGGCTGATTCAAAAAACCCCACACTACTCCTTGAAGGATAGTTCCTTAGAATCTGGACATTGTCTCCTACATGATACCACAACTGATTCTTCAGAAAATTATTTCAAAGTTCTTAAAGGCCAGTTGCTCGGTAAATAGTGTTATAAAAATCAATGAATTCCATGGGATGAAACAATTTTTATATTTTATTTTGCTGTGAAATGGATATTTTGAACCGAAGGAATATTACAGAGTGCCATAATGGCAAATAAAGCATTCTAATTCCACAGATGGTATTTCTGGAAGGAGAAATATAAGCTCAAAAATCGTCTGTTTCACTGAGAACACATCATGACATCTTCCCTTGTGGAAGGAGTCCAATGTCATCAGTGTGTCTGTGGCAGGATCTAATCCCCCAGAGAACGAAGGCATATCAGGGGCTCAGCAGGATGGCAGCAAGCCTTTTTCAGAGGAAACCCATGATCCTGAGCCCTTGCCTAGACTCCATCTGTGTCATCGTTAGCATTTTGTACATGAGACAACTGAGAAAGCAATGAGATGTTTAGGAATAGGATTGAATGACTTGCACGGAATTTATCAAATTATCTAACTGGTGAGAGCCTGCTCTGCAGTGGGTGTCTGTGGTGAGCAGATGGCCCATTCTAAGAGGTTCTTCCACCTACCTCTTTCCATGACCATTTTGTCAATAAACTTCCAAATCCTGTTTTCAAATCTCTAACCATGGAGGCAAACCATTAGCCATTGCTCAAAAATCTATGCAGATTTATACATCCTCCCTCAGATGATGAACTGGATGAAGAAATGTATGGCTTGCAGATCTGTTTCCCCAGGAGAATTCCTTTCATCTCTTTCTTTTAAAGATACTTCCCACTGGGATTGTCCTGCTGCAGTCATCCACTTCTGGTTGATACCAGACTATCAGGCAGACCTGTCAGAAACTGCCTGAGGTGCTGTCTCCTCAGGAATATGGAGTTGAGACTGTAAAAGTGAAGGGGCTGGGCGAAGAAACCCAACTTAGTCTCTCTAAAGTGTTCATGTAACTTAACTGAAATACACCACACACACACACACACACACACACGCACATTTACGTATACACTCACACATACATATAAACACTAGGGTTGGGAAACATTTGGTTTGGGATAGCCCAAAAGTGGAGTCACTGGCACTAGTCTGAGCTATAGTTTCTCATTATCTGGTTTCTGTAGAGTTTCTGTAGAGTTTCTCATTATCTGGTACCTACAGGAAACTAACAGCTTTACCTTGTTCTTCAATATGTGACTTGACATATCATGTATCACATTGCCATTAAGATCCAAAATATCCTAAAAGTTTTATGTCTTTTTCTTAGTGGTGGACAGCAAAAGGTGAAGCAACTTTAAAATAACTTCTCCTTTACCATGGAGGGAAGACACCTCCAAGCTCCTGTCTCTGCAGTGCCCTTCCATCTGCCAACACGGCAAGCCCCTGACATTCCGTGGGCATTTTATCCAAACCTCTGGTTTGTAGGTGTCTTAGGAAGCCAACTCAAGTATTTGCTACTTTCTAGTCATCAGGTTTTAATGGACTTAACACCATTAATGTGGCTCAGGGTGAGTTCTGTTGTATGAGGACAGTGAGGTATCTGAGGATTGCATATGGTAGAGGGAAAGAGAGCTGCTATATCCATCAGGTCAAGTGGTGCTGGTGTAATTTTACCCCTGCTAGGGAAAAAGCCAAAACAAAACAAAAAGCTTCTCCTAATCCCTGAAAATTGGCATAGAAAAGAAGTATTTTTCAAGTCAATAGCATCATATGCCAAGTGTCAGGGATAATGGTGAAGGCTGCAGTAAAGACAGTAAAAACGGTAATCAGAACTAACGTGCTGATTACATTTAATGTAATCCACAGTCAGTTGTGAAAATCCCTCTGTTTGCTATAATAGGCCAAATAGGGAACCTGACGGGGATGGGACATCATCAGCCCTGTACCTTTCAAGTCTTTGGTACAGGCTGTCATCTGTACAACATCCCGATCCTAGAGATTTGTTAATGTGTTGTTATTTCCAGATTACTATCCTCATAGGAAAGAGCTTCTATTTGCCTTTCCTAATACAATCATCCTCTACCCACGTCAAGAGCAATTGTGACAATTTCACCAATTGCTGACCAAGTCCCCAGAAATTCGTAAGCTCTGCAATTTGAACTTGAAGCAAAAATGTTGCCTGTCACCTGACAAGCATAAGCCTCCCCTTTAGTGAGTGGAGCAGTATAGTCTTTTGAGTCCTCAGGAATTCAACACACTATCAGTGTATCAAGTTAGAGAATAGGTTTTAGGTCTGGAAACCTAAAATTGGGCTGCAATTTGGATTCAATGGTCAGAAGATATGACTCATTATTATTCTGACTTTAGTCAATTTTCTTATCACCAGATCTGGAGACTTTCATATTATCTAATCAAGTAACATTTTTAATGGGCTGTCTTATTCTTAGACACATTCTGATCGATGAGCCATTGCAGGTGTTCCTGAGAGTCAACGCATTCTGACCCCTACTCTCCCTGCTATTCTGCATAGTAAACAGGCCACCGTGTCTCCACATTTCCCTGACGCCTCTTGGCATCTGTTCCAGTTGGATTGCAGCATTTTTTTCTGATATCTGAAAGTCTCACTCAATTGCAGCCTCTCCCAAAATGACCCCTCATTTGTAGAAGATATCTACCACCGATATCTTTAAGAAAACTAGCAATCCCCTCCCCAATGCATCTCCCCATGTCTTGGTGAGTAAAGTGTTTTCTTAGAACCTTTCAGAGAAGCATGCAGTTAACACAGTATAAATCAGCCCCAGCTTTCCTATGTCCCCCTAATACTCTGAATTTCTTCTTCTAAATTTTACAAGGAAAATACTGCCATCTCAAATTATTAAACATAAGACCATGATTAGTCCAAGTTTTTATCTTTCAATCAAATGATCTGTTAGAGCTGTGTTAAACATACTAAATTGAGCAGGAAACGTAAGCTTGCTTTTGTCAATCAACTTGTCTTAGTTCTGTGATATGTTGTCTTCTGTTTAAGATCCTTACAATTTATTTGCATACATATACCCCAGATTTTTGCTAATATTAATTAGCAGAACCTTGAAATTCTGTTTTTCAGGGGGGCATTGAAAGTAAATTTTATAGGAAATTAGAAAGTAGTTGATAATGCATTTTTAAATTTGTTTAATATTTTATGTTTTGTTTTTTTTTTTTTAAATTTCAGTATATTTAGGGATTCAAGTAGTTTTTGGATACATGAATGAATGGTATAGGGTGATGTCTGGATTTTTAGTGTACTCGTTACCTGAACAGTGCAGATCACACTTCCCAGGTGCTCTTTCTTCTCTCACTCCCCTCCCATTCTCTCCCCTTCTGTCCATCCTGCCATTCTTTATACCCCTGTGTACTGTAGCTTAGTTCCCACTTATAAATGAGAACATGTTGTGTTTGTTTTTCTGTTCCTAGTTGCTTTATTTAACATAATGGACTCCAGCTACATTCAAGTTGCGTGAAAACCTTATTTAATTTGTTTCTATGCCTGGGTAGTTTTCCATGGAGTGTATGCACATTTCCTTTATCCATTCCTCAGTTGATGGGCACTTAGTTTGATTCCACATCTTTGCAATGGCAAATTGTGCTGTAGGAAACACATGATTTCAGGTGTCTTTTTGATATAACACCTCCTTTTCTTGGGGTATATATTCACACCAAAAATGTGCAGCATTCCCTTTCCACAATTTTTTTTTTATTTTTGCTAATTTGGCCAGTCTGGGGTATGGTGGTATCTCATCGTGGTTTTAATATGCATTTTCCTGATGCTTAGTGATATTTAACTTTTTTTTATATGATGTTGGCCATTGGTATGTCTTCTTTTGAAATATAATCTGTTCATGTCTTCTGCCCACTTCTGAATTGTTTTTTTCTTAGTTGTTTCAGTTCCTTGTAGATTCCAGACATTAGTCCTCTGTTGGATGGATAGTTTGTTAGTTAATATTACATTTCATTCTGTAGGTTATTTACTACTTTGATGACTGTTTATTTTTCTGTGTGGAAGCATTTTAGATTAATTAACTTCCATTTATTTATTTTTATTTTTGTTGCACTTTCTTTTAGGGTCTTAGTTATCAATTCTTTGGTTAGGCCAATGTCCAGAGGGTATTTCCTAGGTTTTCTTCTAGACTTTTTATGGTTTCAGGTCTTATATTTATGTCTGTAATCCAGCTTTAGTGAATTTTCAGAGTGTGAGCTGTAGAGATACAGTTTAATTCTTCTGTATGTGACTATCTGATTTTCCCAGCACCATCTAATGAAAGGGTATCCTTTTCCTAGTGTATGTTTTTGCCTGCTTTGTTGAAGATCACTTGATTGTAGGTTTTAAGTTTTATTTCTGGCCACAACCTTGAAGTTCTTTTGGAGAAAAAGCTGTTTCCCCCCATGTATGACTGTTTCCTTCTCTTCTGGAGCCTGTGAAGACATAACTGGAGTTATAAATTTGGAGGCGATGAAGGATTTGCATTTTTATGGACAGTAAGCATGTCCTCACAAGACCATCCTCTCTCTATGATGAGATTAGGAAGTTTTTAATCAAGTGAAACCTGTGTCTTCCATTAACAAAGAAGGTTCAGCATAAGAAGAAATGTACACATTCTCAGGTTCATTTGAATCTGCACAGATGTTACCATTCTCTGTCTCATACTTACTCCCAATCCATTACCCTAACTTTCACATGAGAGAATTGACAAGAGTGAGAATTTGAATTATTATAATTCTGCAATGTATACAATTAAACTTTATGTCTGAATTCAGTAATACCAGCCCTACATGTAATAAAAACAAAATCCAGAAATTGCAGAAAGCAACTAGCACCCCAAGGACTGAAGGAAAAAAACAAAGTTGTGGATATTGTGAACTGAGACCAATAGGGATCTCTCAAAGATGGGATCCAGATTTCTAAAGAAGAAAAGCTGTTTGGCTGATGTCTCTGGAGCTTAGAGGAGGCTTCTTTCAATTTGGTTCTGTAAAAGACCTCAAAAAGAAGCAATAAAAGTTTTAGAGCTAAATGACAATGAAAGAAACCTATATAAAAAAATACATAAGCTGGATCTAAAAAGACATTGGGTTAGAAGTTTATGTAATTGTATTATTAGAAAATAAGATCTATGCAAGCTAACCTTTGAAGTAAAGCAGCTAGTCAGAGAATAACAGAGCAAGCCAAAATAATAAATAATTAAAAAAAAAATCAAGCGAAGGGAAAAAAGATCCAGTGCATATATGTGCTCAAAGAAATATGATTTTTAAGAAAAGACTGGGCAAATAAAAAAAGAAAAAGAAAGAAATATGGTTTTAGGCAGAAAATATAAGACAGAGAGAAACCCTTAATTTAAAAAGAAAGAAGAAATACAAATATTGAGAAAATAATGAGAATTCAATAGTAGTGAAAAATCTTTGGGACAGCAAAGCAACTCACCATATTAATAAAATCATGAGTGTACAGGACATATTAAAAATCAACATAAGGGGGGGAGGAGACAAGATGGCTGACTAAAGCCAGCTTTCCACAGAGGCTCCCATACAGTAGGAGAGTTAAAGGACAAAAATTCCGCAACTAACCTGGTGGATTTGAGCTGCACTAAGAGAGAAGGTTGAAGAACGCACGTCAACACCGCTGAGGTGAGCTGCGACCACTAGGATACAAACAAAAGGTACAAAATCCATCACCAAGTGGACAGGAGTCCCTTCCCCCATAAGAATGGCTCAGAGTGCCCCACAAACAATCGGGCAGAGTTCAAAGGTCCTCCCACTACACTCCACGGGAGAGACCCTCTAAAAACTGGAACTACCTCCCCTACTAGGGTGCCACGGTGTCCTCCTGCCAGGCATAAAACTGTATAAACTGTACGTAGTCTCTACCTGGAATTCTGAGCTCCAAACACTCCCCTTTACTCACACTGAGGTCTGGAGGCCAGTCCCGGTTGGCAGAGAGGGGACCGCACTGGAGTGGCAGTTCCCTGAGGCACAGTGCGACAGCCGTCTTTTGGTGACAATAAGGCCAGGCATAAAACTGTGTAAAGCTGTGTGTGTTCTGTGCCCGCAACCCTAGGCTCCCAGCGCTCCCTGCACTCCCCTCTGCTCTCGCTCCAAGGTCTGGAGGCCTGTCTCCCAGGAGTCCAGACTCTTGGGTGATTGCTCAAGGGGTGTAGACAGTGCTGGGCTGCAGCCAGTCCGTGCAGACTCTGGGGTACGGGAGCAGAGAGAGGATGGTTGGCCAGAAGGGAGCTACACTGGAGCAGCAGTTGCCTGAGATATAAAACAGCAGCCCTCTTTTGCTAGCAATACGGCTTACTACCGAATATTCTGAAGCCACACCCCCTGTCTCCCTGGGCAACCAGAGACTCTGAGTATAGGATTTGCCTGAGGCTACTCCCACTTGCAAACCGGGGAAACTCCCAGGGCGGGGCTGACCCAGAGGTCCGCTTTACTAAACCTAAGATGCACCTGGCCCTCAGGGGATCGTCAGCCTATAGACAATACAAGAGCAAAGACAAGCTGATTTGGAACTCAATTCAGCTTTTCTTCTGTTCTGTCAGTAACACTAATCAGGGGCAAGACTGGACCTGAGTAAAAACCCCCCAACCTTCATCAAGCTCCTGAGGTTATCAGGCCTCACCTCCTCCTGCTAGAGAGAGGCAGAGCACAGTGGCCTGGCAGACTTCCTTGTGATTCCAGCAGGTACAAACTCCTGGAGTAATGATTCACTATAGGCAACTGGGTCCGCCAACTGCAGAGCTATCAGTGACTGGGTGTGACAGCGGTGCAAGGTGGGGAAGGAGGCATCAACCTTCCCAGACTGATCTATTGGCTGGGTGGCTTCTGTTGACTCCACGGAGCACTGGAGCAAGCCACACCAGAGTAGTCACCAGACACCTGTGATCTGGTTCCCAGAGACTTCTTAAACTCTCTCACTTGAGACAGGTGCAGACTGAGACAATTGATTTGGAATTTTTGAACTGAACCAATCACCTGAGGACAAATCAGGTGGTGCTCTGTGTGCACGATGGTAGGAAGGTTTGATTTTTCCTTTCCAGTTGTTTGCCGGTGGGGGGTGGGGTGACTTAATTGCTGATATTTCTCCACAGCTGAGACTTCAATCCAGAGTATCTGTTTCACTAGGGTGGAACAGAAACCAGCTGAAAACAAGACAGAACCACTTAGCCCCACCACACCAGACAGGGCCCCAGTTTCTCAGGCCACAACACTGTATAGGCCCTCGACAAAGCCCCAGGGGAAAAAAACAGAGGGAGTAAAACAACCATGGGGCGGAATCAGCGGAAAAACTCTGGTAACATGAATAACCAGAATAGATCAACCCCCCCAAGGAAAGATATGGCAGATGCAATTGAAGATCCCATTCATAAACAACTGGCTGAGATGTCAGAAATCGAATTCAGAATTTGGACTGCAGACAAGATTAACAAAGTGGAATTAGGAATTCGAGGAGAAATTCAAAAGTTGTCTCAAGAATTTAACGAATTTAAAGACAAAACCACCAAAGACTTAGACACACTGAAGCAAGAATTTGCAGCCCTCAAAGATATGAAAAATATATTAGAATCCCTCAGCAACAGAATGGAGCAAGCAGAAGAAAGGATTTCTGACATCGAAGATAAAGCCTTTGAACGCTCCCAAACTCTCAAAGAGGAAGAGAAATGGAGAGCAAAAATGGATCACTCTCTCAGAGAGCTCTGGGATAATTCAAAGAAGGCGAATATATGAATCATTGGAGTTTCAGAAACAGATGAAGTGGCCTCGCTGGGCACAGAGGCCATTCTGCATGAAATTATGAAAGAGAATTTTCCAGACATGCCTAGAGATTCTGAAATTCAGATAGCGGACAGCTTCAGAACCCCAGCATGACTCAAACCCAATAAGACATCCCCCAGGCATATCAGAGTTAACTTCACTAAAGTTAATATGAAGGAGAAAATCCTCAAAGCTGCCAGGAAAAAGAAAACCATTACCTTCAAAGGGAAAAATATTAGAATGACTGCAGATCTCTCTGCTGAAACTTTTCAAGCCAAAAGAGGGTGGTCACCGACTTTTAATCTCCTCAAGCAAAATAACTTTCAACCCCAGATCTTGTATCCAGCTAAACTGAGTTTCATTTATGATGGAGAAATTAAATACTTTAATGACATTCATATGTTGAAGAAATTTGCCATAACCAAACCAGCTCTTCAGGATATTCTCAGACCTATCCTCCATAATGACCAACCCAATCCTATACCACAAAAGTAAACTCGCTCAGAAACTTCGGATGAAACTCAAATTTCCACACTGGTGAAAGGATTAAAAATGGCCACTGGACTTTTGAAAAACTCGATACCCAAAACGTCACCAGACTTATCAATATTCTCCATTAATGTGAACAGCTTAAACTGTCCTCTAAAGAGGCATAGGTTAGCTGACTGGATACAAAAACTCAGGCCAGATATCTGTTGCATACAAGAGTCACATCTTAACTTAAAAGACAAATACAGACTCAGGGTGAAAGGATGGTCATCCATATTTCAGGCAAATGGTAACCAGAAAAAAGCAGGAGTTGCAATTTTATTTGCGGATGCAATAGGCTTTAAACCAACAAAAGTAAGGAAGGACAAGAATGGTCACTTCATATTTGTTAAGGGTAATACTCAATGTGATGAGATCTCAATTATTAATATCTATGCACCCATCCAGAATGCACCTCAATTTATAAGAGAAACTCTAACAGACATGAGCAACTTGATTTCCTCCAGCTCCATAATAGTTGGAGATTTCAACACCCCTTTGGCAGTGTTGGATTGATCCTCCAACAAGAAACTGAGCAAAGAAATCTTAGATTTAAACCTAACCATCCAACATTTGCATTTAGCAGACATCTACAGAACATTTCATCCCAACAAAACTGAATACACATACTTCTCATCAGCCCGTGAAACTTACTCCAAAATCGATCACATCTTAGGTCACAAGTCTAACCTCAGTAAATTTAAAGGAATAGAAATTATTCCATGCATCTTCTCGGACCACCATGGAATAAAACTTGAGCTGAGTAACAACAGGAATCTGCATACTCATACAAAAACATGAAAGTTAAATAACCTTATGCTGAATGATAGCTGGGTCAGAGATGAGATTAAGAAAGAAATCACCAACATTTTGGAACAAAACAACAATGAAGACACGAATTATCAGAACCTCTGGGACACTGTAAAGGCAGTTCTCAGAGGGAAATTTATAGCACTGCAAGCCTTCCTCAAGAGAACGGAAAGAGAGGAAGTTAACAACTTAATGGGACACTTCAAGCAACTGGAAAAGGAAGAACATTCCAACCGCAAACCCAGTAGAAGAAAAGAAATAACCAAAATTAGAGCAGAATTAAATGAAATTGAAAACAAAAGAATAATACAACAGATCAATAAATCAAAAATCTGTTTTTTCGAAAAGGTCAATAAAATAGATAAACCTTTGGCCAACCTAATCAGGAAAAAAAGAGTAAAATCTCTAATCTCATCAACCAGAAACAACAAAGATGAAATAACAACAGACTCCTCAGAAATCCAAAAAATCCTTAATGAATATTTCAAGAAACTGTATTCTCAGAAATATGAAAATCTGAAGGAAATTGACCGATACTTGGAAGCACGTCACCTTCCAAGACTTAGCCAGAATCAAGTGGAAATGTTGAACAGGCCCATATCAACTTCGGAAATAGCATCAACCATACAAAACCTCCCTAAAAAGAAAAGCCCGGGACCAGATGGTTTCACGTCAGAATTCTACCAAACTTTTAAAGAGGAATTAGTACCTATATTACTCAACCTGTTCCAAAAGGTAGAAAAAGAAGGAAGACTACCTAACACGTTCTATGAAGCAAACTTCACCCTGATCCCCGAACCAGGAGAAGACCCAAGAAGAAAAGAAAATTATAGACCAATATCACTAATGAATATAGATGCAAAAATACTCAACAAGATCCTACCAAACAGAATCCAGGCAACACATCAAACAAATTATACATCATGACCAAGTCGGTTTTATCCCACGGTCTCAAGGCTGGTTCAATATATGTAAATCTATAAATGTAATCCAGCACATAAACAAATTAAAAAACAAAGACCATATGATTCTCTCAATCGATGCAGGAAAAGCATTTGATAATATCCAGCATCCCTTCATGATCAGAACAGTTAAGAAAATCGGGGTAGAAGGGACATTTCTTAAACTGATAGAGACCATCTACAGCAAACCCACAGCCAATATCATATTGAATGGAGTTAAATAGGAATCATTTCCACTCAGATAAGGATCCAGACAAGGCTGCCCATTGTCTCCATTGCTTTTTAACATTGTAATGGAAGTTTTAGCCACCGCAATTAGGGAAGAAAAGGTGATCAAGGGTATCCATATAGGGTCAGAAGAGATCAAACTTTTGCTCTTCCCAGATGATATGATAGAATATCTGGAAAACACTAGGGACTCTAATACAAAACTCTTAGAAGTGATCAAGGAATACAGCAGTGTCTCAGGTTACAAAATCAACATTCATAAATCGGTAGCCTTTATATATACCAACAATAGTCAAGTTGAAAAAACAATTAAGGACTCTATCCCATTCACAGTAGTGCCAAAGAAGATGAAATATTTGGGAATTTATCTAACAAGGGACGTGAAAGATCTCTATAAAGAGAACTATGAAACTCTAAGAAAAGAAATAGCTGAAAATATTAACAAATGGGAAAACATACCATGCTCATGGCTGGGAAGAATCAACATAGTTAAAATGTCTATACTACACAAAGTAATATATAATTTCAATGCAATCCCTATTAAAGCTCCACTGTCATACTTTAAAGATCTTGAAAAAACAATACTTCATTTTATATGGAATCAGAAAAAAACTCAAATAGCCAAGACATTACTCAGAAATAAAAACAAAGCAGGAGGAATTACGCTACCAGACCTCAGACTATACTACAAATCGATAGTGATCAAAACAGCATGGTATTGGCACAAAAACAGAGAAGTAGTTGTCTGGAACAGAATAGAGAACCAAGAGATGAATCCAGCTACTTACCGTTATTTAATCTTTGACAAGCCAATTAAAAACATTCAGTGGGGAAAAGATTCCCTATTTAACAAATGGTGCTGGGTGAAATGGCTGGCAACTTGTAGAAGACTGAAACTGGACCCACACCTTTCACCATTAACTAAGATAGAATCTCACTGGATCAAAGATTTAAACTTAAGACATGAAACTATAAAGATACTAGAGGAGAGTGCAGGAAATCGGTCTGGGCGAGTATTTTATGAGGTGGACCCCCCAAGCAATTGAAGCCGCTTCAAAAATACACTACTGGGACTTGATCAAACCAGAAAGCTTCTGCACAGCCAAGAATTGTAAGTAAAGCAAGCAAAGAGCCCTCAGAATGGGAGAAGATATTTGCAGGTTATGTCTCCGACAAAGGTTTAATAACCAGAATCCACAGAGAACTCAAACACATTAGCAAGAATAGAACAAGTGATCCCATCGCAGGCTGGGCAAGGGATTTGAAGAGAAACTTCTCTGAAGAAGACAGGCACATGGCCTTCAGACATATGAAAAAATGCTCATCATCTTTAATCATCAGAGAAATGCAAATCAAAACTACTTTGATACCATCTAACTCCAGTGAGACTAGCCTATATCACAAAATCCCAAGACCAGAGATGTTGGCATGGATGTGGAGAGAAGGGAACACTTTTGCACTGCTGGTGGGAATGCAAATTCATACATTCCTTTTGGAAAGAGATATGGAGAACTCTTAGAGATCTAAAAATAGATCTGCCATTCAATCCTGTAATCCCTCTACTGGGCATATACCCAGAAGACCAAAAAGCACATCATAACAAAGATATTTGTACCAGAATGTTTATTGCAGCCCAATTCATATTTGCTAAGTCATGGAAGAAGCCCAAGTGCCCATCGATCCATGAATGGATTAATAAATTGTGGTATATGTACACCATGGAATATTATGCAGCCTTAAAGAAAGATGGAGACTTTACCTCTTTCGTGTTTACATGGATGGAGCTGGAACAGATTCTTGTTTAGTAAAGTATCTCCAGAATGGAAGAAAAAGTACCCAATGTACTCAGCCCTCTATGAAACTTATTGAGGGTTTCACATGAAAGCTATAACCCAGTTACAACCTAAGAATAGGGGGAAGAGGGAAAGGGTTGGGAGGTGGGTAGAGGGAAGGGGATTGGTGGGATTACACCAGCGGTGCGTCTTACAAGGGTATATGTGAAACTTGGTAAACAGTCTGTGAAGCTAGTGAATGATGCCCCATGAATATGTCAATGTATACAGGTTTGATTTAATAAAAAAAGAAATCAACATAAGATTTATAACCTAACAAATATAAGACATTTACATATTTTTACACAGAATTAAAATGTCTCCATTTTTAATGATCAATTCACCTGTCAGATAATAGCATAATAAGTATACAGGACTTATTAAAAATCAAAATAAGATGTATATCCTAGTGAATTTAAAGATATTTAAATATTTTTACAATGAACTTAAAATTTCTACATTTTAAATTATCAATGAGAGTTTGTTGTATGCATTTAAATACACTCATTAAAGTAGAATAAAAAACAGGTGGTGTTGAGAGACATGGAATTATGAAAAAAAGATGAAGGGGTTAAGGATATGTAAAATTTAAATTCAGAAAACTGTAAAGCAGACAAAAAGTTGTAAATTAAAGAATGTAATTGATTATATTATTCAATTCATCATTATTTGGTCCAGCAGAAAAATAAACAGAGACAAAATTTGACGTACTAGAAAAGCAGAATGGAGGTGAAAAATACACGTAACCGAAGTCAGAGAATAACCAGTGAAAACAGGTAACTTTGATTCCCTGCCATGTATGGAGTTATTCTGGTCACTGACTTTCTAGTCAAGTTCTTTAACCTGTTGAGGCAAGTATTAGTGATATCTACTTTTTGAGAGAAGAAAGATTGAAAAGAGCAATCGAGTAACCTATTACACAGCGTACAAAAGAGAAGTGGCTGAAGTCAGAATCAAGCCCAGGAAATTTAACCACGGATCCTGATTTAAGCACCTTTGCCACAAGTTAGGTGGTTATGAGGAGATACTTGTTCAATTAGATGGATTTTTTAATAAAATATATATATTTTAATTTTCTCCATTATTTTTTGTTCTATAAAGTTAGGCCTAGAGAAGAACAAAATAAAAATATGTTTTTAAACCAATTAGGAATAGACGATATGAAAAGAAAAAATCAAGCAGAGATCCTTCTAGCTACAGCGATTTCCTTCTTCACATTGAATGAAGTGCTATTTATTTACATAAAATGTGACCATTTCACACCTTTTCTCTGTTCCAGAAAAGTGAGCACAAAAGTGCTGACAAGATCTTTTTGGTTTTTGTTATTTTTTCTTTCTTTAGAACATATTATTATGTGACAGGTCACAACAATGGGTTTTAGAACAAGATTCAAAAGAAATGAAAGAATGAAATAGACACAATTTCAGTGGCCTCTTTGAGGTTTTTCAAAATTAAGGTCAACTCACAAGTCCCATCTGTAGTCATTCTCTCCATCACCTAATGTAAACACAGCCCACAATCTGTTTCTTCTCTTCACTGCCTCAAAGTGATCACTGCCCCCACCAACATCATTATGCCTTTGAGGTCCAGAGAGGAAATGACCTACCTCTTTTAGCATCCTAAAGATCACAACAGGCTCTATTGTTGGAGCCAGTATTGGGGAACAAAGATTCTTAATTTCTTCTACTGGGTGTCCCTGCACTCCGGAGCAGTCCTTTGCCATAAAAAGTAGCACCCACAAAGAGCAAGTCAAAATGGGGGAAAAATGTATGTGACGTTTATATACTTTTGTCATTGGGCAGAAATGTTTTTCCCTTATATATTTTTTAAATGCCTGGTAAATTGCATTGTAAGATGCATGAACTGAATGAAAGTATGTCAATTAAGAATTGTGTTGAAATGCTATAGAGTGAAGCTAAGTTAAACTTCTCTGATAATCTACAGCTGTTCCTTGATTTACCATTGGGTTGCTTCCTGATAAAGCCATAATAAGTTAAAACTATCCTAAGTTGAAAATGCATTTAATATGCCCAGCCTACCCCAAACATCATAGCTTAGCCTATCATAAATGTGCTCTGAACACTTTCAATACAGAAATTAAAATACATCTAATAATCAATACTCTGTTATAAAGTAGGCTTTTTGTTAGATGATTTGACCCAGCATCATGACAGATGGTATGATGATTTGCTGCATCATGACAGGGTACAGCATATCCCTAGCATGGGAAAAGGCGAAAATTCAAAACTTGGGGCTGGGCGTGGTGGCTCATGCCTGAATCATTCAGCATGGTGGACTGCTTGAGCTCAGGAGTTCAAGACCAGCCTAAGCAAGAGTGAGACCCCATCTCTACTAAAGATAGAAAAAAAAATAGCTGGGTGTTGTGGCTAATGCCTGGAGTCCCAGCTACTCAGGAGGCTGAGGCAATACCATCACTTGAGCCCAGGAATTTTAAGTCACTGTGAACCATGGTGCCACAGCACTCTAGCCAGGGCAATAGAGTGAGATGCTGTCTCAAAAAAAGAAAAAAAGTCAAAATTTGATGTAGAGTTACTACTGCCTGCACATTGCTTTGGCATCATAAGAAAGTAAAGGAAAAGAAAGAAAAAAAATTCTAGGTCAATCTGTCATAAATTGGGGACTATCAGTATTCTTTTACGTACAGTGAATGAGTGGGAAGGGAAGAGCTGAGCTATCAAGTAACCATGCATTTTCTTTTTAATCCTCTGATTTTCACGCTTAAATTCACATGTACTTAATCCCTCCAACCTGCCCCTGGGTGTTTAGTTTAGTCCATATTTTTTGCATATTTTAAACAAGTCATATAAAAAGGATTTCTGAAAAATGTGTCCCTTTTGTCTACAGTTGAGTTTGCAAAACTTCTTCAAATAATATCCAGTGATATCAATTTAGGTTCATGACAAAGAAAACCTTCAGACATCCATAAACATTTAATATTTTTAAATGCAAATTGTAATCAAATGTGAAGTGAGAATTCACACATTTTTTATAAAGCATTCGGATGATGACAATGTGTGGTTAATCGCCCCAAGAATAAGGATGTGTGAAACTAGTTCAGAAAGCACATCAGTTGTTACTGTTGATTATTTCTTAAATAACCCAAATGAAGACCCTCTTGAAAGAAATTTACTACAGTTAGTGGGGGGGGGGAGGGGAAGTATATATTACTGATGCATCCAGAGAGCACTTCTGTTTTTCCCAAGGAAAGTTTGATAAAATTGTAAATATGTGTTCATGATGTACCTGTAACAATATTGATTCCATGCCTGCCCAGTAAGGTATTTTCTTTAATCTCCAGGTGTAATATTGATCTGTCTGGTTTTTGAAAACTCCGTAAACATTCAAGAAGGTGACTTTTTATTAAAAAAAAAAAAATAGTCTAAGTTTGTTTATGATTTTGTGTTATTTATTGGCACTTTTACCAAACATTTCTGTTCTCCTTCTAGGACAATGGAAGTATTGTATTTTCCAGTCCTGATAGGAATTTGAGCGAACATAATGAAGCACAAGTGACTTGTGTCACTTCTGGGGATGAGCTTTAAAACCAACTCATGAGAACATGATACTACACTTCTCCTAGACGACGCACCCTCTTCTTGCCTGGGGCCTTTGGTAAGTACGGAGAATAAAACTTCCTACTAACTTTTAGGAATGTGTAAGTAGCGATGAATAAGTTTTGGGTTCTGTTCAGCCTCTGAAGTTGGGAGAATATTTTCTCTAATGCATAAGTTATAGCCTAAACTGTTCTTACAGATGCGTGTAAAAATCACCTTTTTTTGTTTTCTTTGCAAAATGTTGAAATAAGATGTGTAATTACCTTTTCTGTATTATACACTCTAAGCTGTGGTTAGAGGGCTAAATATCTTTGCTATAAATAAATTATGTTGTAAGTAAATTTAAAAACAAATTTGTAAGTAAATAAATTTGGTTCAGGGATAAACAGGAAATAAATGAAAAGGAAGCTGGAGTGGGATGTGAGAATGGAGAGAGAGACATTGAGGGAAAAATAGACTGATGCACCATTCAACATGTGCAGGAAAGTTTGTAGGAGCTTACGGGATCTACTATAATTTTGAGTACAGAGAAAGCGTAATGTACTATTCAACCAGAGTCTGACCTCCACTCAGCAAGCAATGTTTCCTTTTTATAATATAAGACCATTGTCACTGGGATGCTTTCTGAACGTTTCTAAACCCTTTCATCTTAATCACAGTGAAATAGTAGATTCAGAAATACTTTACTTTGTAACGTACTTCTCAGGCTACCAAACCAAAATACAGTGTTTGTAAGGTTACTAGGCATATAGAATGCAATGACCTCTCAGGAGAAATAATTCATGCTTATTTGGGGATGTTTACACCAGCTTTCAATCTCCTGCAGAGCGAGAAGGAGAAAATTTGCTAGATGGTAACACATGCTTAAAGCAATGCCCAGCAGAACACGAGACAAGTTGAAAAGAGACCTTTGCTGATGCCGAATTCATCATAGATTTGATGGACTTAAAAAATGAGGTAAGCCCTCCAATTTGTACAAATAATCAACACATTGAATCTCATAATGGCATAAATGTATTCATGATTTATATACAAATGACTTAATAAAAAATAAAAAAGAAATGAGGATTTAGCAAAAAATAACTCAAGGATTATCAATAGTTTACATGGGGTACTTTACACTTTACCTCAGTGAGACTCCCCCAGCATCCTTCACTTTCTTCCCCACCAGATTTCTTTTTTTTTTTTTTTTTGAGACAGAGCTCATTATGTCACCCTTGGTAGAGTGCGGTGGTGTCATAGCTCACAGCAACTTCAAACCCTTGGGCTTAAACAATTCTCTTCCCTCAACCTCCCAAGTAGCTGGGACTACCAGCAACTACCACAACACCTGGCTACTTTTTTGTTTCAGTCGTTTAGCTGGCCCAGGCCAGGTTTGAAACTGCCACTTTTGGTGTATGTGGCTGGCGCCATAACCACTGTGCTACGGACGCTGAGCCCAGATTCTCTTTCTTAGGCCCATCTCTGATGAAATACCACAACAATGCTGTTCTTGCATCAGCTTCCTCTTCCCTAATTTAATCCTTGCCATTTGTCCCCAATGTTTCTTATTTAACTCATTAGGTTATTGAAATGAATATTAAACATATGATTTTATGCTGAAAGGCAGTACATTATAAAGGTCAATACAGTGATTTCTTACAACTATGTTGGTACTGTATTTGAATGTTTGCCCTGACTCTTAAAAATCTGTACTTTGAATAAGGGCTTAAACATCTTAAGTTTCAGTTAAATAATCTTTAGGATAATAGCAAAAAGGGTGATGATATTAATATTATTTGTTTCATTTTTCTCTTTAATAAATAAGATAATATATATATAATTAGGTTGTCAGATAATATAGAGTTAATACCTGTTAAATTTGACATTCAAACAAATAATGACTATTTTAGTATAAGTCCATCCCAAATATTTGAACAAACTTATACTAAAGGAAATTGAAACCTACTAATACAAAAAAATCATATTATTTGTTATGGAAATTAAAATTTATATGCCCTATATTTTTATTTGTTACATTTGGGGGTCTTATGCATAGCCATCAACATAGTTTGTAATACATTTTACAAGCTAAGTGACAACTGCTATTATTATGATCATCCTAATCACTTGGCTTTAATTTGGAAAAATGTATATTTCAACAGTACCAGGAACATTACTATACTATTCCAAGGCAAATTTAACTCTCAATTATCTCCCATTTTTCTCTCCTTGCCTATCTGTTGCATGCAGTTCACACAAAGGTAATCTTCATTTAAAGTTATATGGGGCAGACTGATTTTTAGGGGGCTCCCATGTCCCTGCCTTCTGCTAATTTATGTCCTATATAATTCCCTATCTTGGCATGTAGTGGAATCTGTGGGTTACTTCTTACTGACAGAATATGGCAAAGATGACAGTTTGAGATGTTCATCCGTGCATGTGACTGTGATTACATTACTTAAGATTATAGTGCCTACCTGCCTGGAGTTATTCTCCTTACTAGCTTTGAGCAAGAAAGAAACCAGGTTGACTAACCCCACATTTCAAGAGACTATGGGCAGCTTCTAGTTGCTGGGAGTGGTTTCTCGTCAATAGTCAGCCAAAAACTAGAGATCTTAGTCTGAAAAGTCCACAAGGAACTGAATCCTGTGAGAAACCTGAGTGATCTGATAAGTATATGCGTCCCAGATTCTTCACCATTTGAGCATTGGATTAACTGCAGCCCTAGCCAGCACACTGACTGCAGCCTTATGCAGAGACCTCGCTAAGCTGTGTCCAGATTCCTGATCTATAGAAACAGTAAGGTGATAAATGAGTTTTTTTCTAAACCACTAAATGTATGGTAATTACTACTCAGCAGCAATATTTAAGTAGGCTCATCCAAAAGACTATACTAGCTTGCCAACACAGCCATGCCTTGGTGATCCTTGTGCTAAACAAGGGATCATATTTTCCTTTGTTCCCAGATAAATTTGGAATGTATTACTCTAGCATTCATCCAAATAATTTGTATTTGGTTTTTTATTCACAAAATATATGATCTCATCTATAAAACTTAGATGCTGGCACACATTTTTCTGAGTCTTGTAAGATGTGGCCACTTAAGACATTACCTAGCAATCAATAAATGACAATGTCCTTCTGTCTCATATTGTGATTTCCTTGAGAATAGGGTTTTTTGATAATTTATCTTTATAGCCTCACAGCATGTAATTGGTAGGTACTTAGAATATATCCTCTAATGAAAACTATATTTCACTGATTAATAATCTATTTAGTAAATATTTAAAAAGTGTGCTTAGATCCTCTTTCCAAAAGGAATGTATTAATTTACATTGCCATCAGCGGTGTAGAAGTGTTCCCTTTTCTCTACATCCACGCCAACATGTCTGGTCTTGGAATTTTGTGATATGGGTTAATCTTACTGGAGTTAGATGATATCTCAAAGTAGTTTTGATTTACATTTGTCTGATGATTAAAGATGATGAGCATTTTTTCATACGTCTGTAGGCTGTGTGCCTGTCTTCTTCAGAGAAGTTTCTCTTCAAGTCCCTTGCCCAGCCTGCAATGGAATCACTTGTTCTTTTCTTGCTTATACATTTGAGTTCTCTGTGGATTCTGGTTATTAAACCTTTGTCAGAGACATAACCTGCAAATATCTTCTCCCATTCCGAGGCTGTTTGCTTGCTTTACTTACTGTGTTCTTGGCTGTGCAGAAGCTCTTTAGTTTGATAAGGTCCCAGTAGTGTATTTTTGAAGCTGCTTCAATGGCCTGGGAGATCATCCTCATAAAGTACTCACCCAGACCGATTTCTTCAAGAGTTTTCCCTGCACTTGCTTCTAATATTTTTACAGTTTCATGTCTTAAGTTTAAATTTTTGATCCAGTGAGAGTCTATTTTGGTTAATGGTGAAAGGTGTGGGTCCAGTTTCTGTCTGCTACAGGTTGCCAGCCAGTTCACCCAGCACCATTTGTTAAATAGGAAATCTTTTCCCCACTGAATGGTTTTAATTGGCTTGTCAAAGATCAAATAACGGTAAGTAGCTGGATTCATCTCTTGGTTCTCTATTCTGTTCCAGACATTTACTTCTCTGTTGTTGTGCCAGTACCATGCTATTTTGATCACTATTGATTTATAGTATAGTCTGAGGTCTGGTAGTGTGATACCTCCTGCTTTGTTTTTATTTCTGAGTAATGTCTTGGCTATTCGAGGTTTTTTTCTGATTCCATATAAAACAAAGTATTGTTTTTTAAAGGTCTTTAAAGTATGACAGTGGAGCTTTAATAGGGATTGCATTAAAGTTATATATTGCTTTGGGTAGTATGGACATTTTAACAATGTTGATTCTTCCCAGCCATGAGCATGGTATGTTTTTCCATTCGTTAACATTTTCAGCTATTTCTTTTCTTAGAGTTCCATAGTTCTCTTTATAGAGATCTTTCACGTCCTTTGTTAGATAAACTCCCAAATATTTCATCTTCTTTGGCACTACTGGGAATGGAATAGAGTCCTTAACTGTTTTTTCAGTTTGAACATTGTTGGTATATATAAAGGCTACCGATTTATGAATGTTGATTTTGTAACCTGAGACTCTGCTGTATTCCTTGATCACTTCTAAGAGTTTTGTAGTAGAATCCCTGGTGTTTTCCAGGTATATAATCATATCATCTGTGAAGGGCGAAAGTTTGATCTCTTCTGACCCTATATGGATACCCTTGATTGCGTTTTCTTTCCTAATTGCTGTGGCTAAAACTTCCATTACAATGTTAAAGAGCAGTGGAGACAATGGGCAGCTTTGTCTGGTTCCTGATCTGAGTGGAAATGATTTCAATTTAACTCCATTCAATACGATACTGGCTGTGTGTTTGCTGTAGATGGCCTCTATCAGTTTAAGAAATGTCCTTTCTATACCAATTTTCTTAAATGTTCTGATCATGAAAGGATGCTGTGTATTATCAAAAGCTTTTTCTACATCAATTGAGAGTATCATTTGGTCTTTGTTTTTTAATTTGTTTATATGCTGAATTATACTTATTATTTTATGTATATTGAACCAGCCTTGAGACCCTGGGATAGAACCAACTTGGTCATGATGTATAATTTATTTGATGTGTTCCTGGATTCTGTTTGTTAGGATCTTGTTGAATATTTTTGCATCTATATTTATTAGTGATATTGATGTATAATTTTCTTTTCTTGTTGGGTCTTTTCCTGGTTTGGGGATCCAGGTGATGTTTCGTTCATAGAACGTGTTGGGTAGTCTTCCTTCTTTTTCTACATTTTGGCACAGGTTGAGTAATATAGGTACTAATTCCTCTTTAAAGGTTTGGGGCGGCGCCTGTGGCTCAGTCGGTAAGGCGCCGGCCCCATATACGGAGGGTGACGGGTTCAAACCTGGCCCCGGCCAAACTGCAACCAAAAAATAGCCGGGCGTTGTGGTGGGCGCCTGTAGTCCCAGCTACTCGGGAGGCTGAGGCAAGAGAATCGCTTAAGCCCAGGAGTTGGAGGTTGCTGTGAGCTGTGTGAGGCCACAGCACTCTACTGAGGGCCATAAAGTGAGACTCTGTCTCTACAAAAAAAATAATAATAATAATAAATAAATAAATAAATAAAAATTAAAAAAAAAAAAGGTTTGGTAGAATCCTGACATGAAGCCATCTGGTCCCGGGCTTTTCTTTTTAGGGAGCTTTTGTATGGTTGATGCTATTTCAGAACTTGATATAGGCCTGTTCAACATTTCCACTTGATTCTGGCTAAGTCTTGGAAGGTGATGTGCTTCCAAATATTGGTCAATTTCTTTCAGATTTTCATATTTCTGAGAATAAATTTCTTGTAATATTCATTAAGAATTTTTTGAATTTCTGAGGAGTCTGTTGTTATTTCTTCTTTGTCATTTATGATTGATGACATTAGAGATTTTACTCTTTTTTTCCTGGTTAGGTTAGCCAAAGGTTTATCTATTTTATTGACCTTTTCAAAAAATCAACTTTTTGATTTATTGGTTTTTTGTATAATTCTTTTTTTTTCAATTTCATTTAATTCTGCTCTAATTTTGTTATTTCTTTTCTTCTACTGGGTTTGGGGTTGGAATGTTCTTCTTTTTCCAGTTGCTTGAGATGTCCCATTAAGTTGTTAACTTCCTCTCTTTCCATTCTCTTGAGGAAGGCTTGCAGTGCTATAAATTTACCTCTTAGGACTGCCTTTGCGGTATCCCAGAGGTTCTGATAATTCGTGTCTTCATTGTCATTTTGTTCCAGAAATTTGGCAATGTCCTTTTTAATCTCATCTCTGACCCAGCTGTCATTCAGCATAAGATTATTTAACTTCCATGTTTTTGTATGAGTATGCAGATTCCTGTTGTTACTGAGCTCAACTTTGATTCTATGGTGGTCCAAGAAGATGCAAGGAATAATTTCTATTTCTTTAAATTTACTGAGGTTAGACTTGTGACCTAAGATGTGATCAACTTTGGAGTATGTTCTGTGGGCTGATGAGAAGTATGTGTATTCAGTTTTGTTGGGGTGAAATGTTCTGTAGATGTCTGCTAAATCCAAATGTTGGATGGTTAGGTTTAAATCTAAAATTTCTTTGCTCAGCTTCTTATTGGAGTATCGATCCAACATTGCTAAAGGAGTGTTGAAATCTCCAAAAATTATGGAGCTGGAAGAAATCAAGTTGCTCATGTCTGTTAGAGTTTCTCTTATAAATTGAGGTACATTCTGGTTGGGTGCATAGATATTAATAATTGAAATCTTATCATATTTAGTATTACCCTTAACAAATATGAGGTGACCATTCTTATCCTTCCTTACTTTTGTTGGTTAAAAGCCTATTGTATCTGCAAATAAAATTGCAATACCTGCTTTTTTCTGATTACTATTTGCCTGAAAAATGGATGACCATCCTTTCACCATGAGTCTATATTTGTCTTTTAAGGTAAGATGTGACTCTTGTATGCAGCAAATATCTGGCCTGAGTTTTTGTATCCAGTCAGCTAACCTGTGACTCTTTAGAGGACAGTTTAAGCCGTTCACATTAATGGAGAATAGTGATAAGTCTGGTAAAATTTTGGTTATTGAGTTTTTTGAAAGTCCAGTGGACATTTTTAATCCTTTTGCCACTGTGGATGTTGGAGTTTGATTGAAAGTTTCTGAGTGAGTTTACTTTTGTGGTAGAGGATTGGGCTCGTCATTATGGAGGATAGGTCTGAGAATATCCTGAAGAGCTGGTTTGTTTTGGCAAATTTCTTCAACATATGAATGTCATTAAAATATTTAATTTCTCCATCATAAATGAAACTCAGTTTAGCTGGATACAGGATCCGGGGTTGAAAGTTATTTTGCTTTAGGAGATTAAAAGTCAATGACCAGCCTCTTCTGGCTTAAAAATTTTCAGCAGAGAGATCTGCAGTCATCTATTATTCTTCCCTTCGTAGGTAATGGATTTCTTTCATCTGGCTGCTTTCAGAATTTTCTCCTTCACATTAAATTTAGTGAAGTTAATTATGCTATGCCTGGGGGAATGTCTTATTGGGATGGAGTCATGCTGGAGTTCTGAAACTGTCTGCTACCTGAATTTCAGAATCTCTTGGCATGTCTGGAAAATTCTCTTTCATAATTTCATGGAGAATGGCCTCTGCACCTAGCGATGCCACTTCATCACTATCAGGGATTCCAATGAGGCAGATATGAGCCTTCTTCGAATTATCCCAGAGCTCTCGGAGAGAATGATTTGTTTTTGCTTTCCATTTCTCTTCCTCTTTGCGAGTTTGGGAGCATTCAAAGGCTTTGTCTTCAATGTTAAAAATTCTTTCTTCTGCTTGCTCTACTCTGTTACTGAGGGATTCTCTATGTATTTTTAAGATCTTTGAGGGCTGCAAATTCTTGTTTCAATGCAGAAACAAATCTTTGGTGGTTTTGTCTTTAAATTCATTAAATTTTGAAACAACTTTTGAATTTCTCCTTGAATTTCTAATTCCTACTTTTGAATTGCTGCTCAAATTTCTAATTCCAAATTTTACTCCATTATTTTAATCTTGTGTGCAATCTAAATTCTGAATTCAATTTCTAACATCTTGGTCAGCTGTTTATGAATGGGATCTTCAGTTATATCTGCTATATCTTTCCTTGTGGGGGTTTATCTATTCTGGTTATTCATGTTACCAGACTTTTTCCGCTGATTCCACCCCATGATTATTTTACACTGTTTGATTTTTCCCCTGGAGATTTTTCAAGTACCCATACAATGCTATGGCCTGAGAAACTGGGGCCCTGTTTGGTGTGGTGGGGCTAAGTGGTTCTGTCTTGTTTTCAGCTGGTTTCTGTTTGACCATAGTGAAACAGTTACTCTGGGTTAAAGTCTCAGCTGTGGAGAAATACCAGCAATTATGTCACTCCACCCCCAACAGGCAATAATTGGGAAAGGAAAACCAAACCTTCCTACAACCACACACCCAGGGCCCCACCTGAATAGTCCTCAGGCGATTGTCTCAGTTCAAAATGTCTAAATCAATTGTCTCAGTCAGCACCTGTCTCAGGTGGGAGAGTTTAAAAGGTCTCTGGCAACTGGATCACAGGGGTCTTGCAACTACTCTGATATGGCTTGCTCTAGTGCTGCTTTAAGTCAGGAGGAGCCACCCAGCAAATAGATCAGTCTGGGAAGGTTGATGCCTCCTGCCCCACCTTGCACCTCTGCCATACCCAGTCACTGATAGCCCTGCAGTTGGCTGACCCAGTTGCCTGTAGTGAACAGATACTCCAGGGGTTTTCATCCGCCTGAATCAAAAGGAAATCTATTTCTGGTCAGCCAGGCCACTGCGTTCTGCCTCTATCTAGCAGGGGGAGGTAAGGCCTGATAACCTCGGGTGCTTGATGGAGGCTGGGGGGTGTTCACTCAGTTTCAGCCCCGCCCCTGATTGATGTTACTGACAGAACAGAACAGAACAACTTTGCGGGAATTTGTTTCTGTCCCTTCTAAATTCCCTTGCTAAATTCCCCTGTAGAAGAGAAGCTGTTTTGAGTTCCCAGATCCTGCGCCTCAGGCCCTGTCTTTGCTCCTGCAGGTTTGTATTCGGTTAGCTGTCAGTTCTAGCTTGCTGCCTTCCTTTATCTATAGGCTGACGATCCCATGAGGGCCGGGTGCGTCTTAGGCTCAGTAAAGTGGTCCTCTGGGTCAGTCCCACCCTGGGAACTTCCCGGGCCTGTGAGTGCATTTCCAGTCCCTGCACTCCACCCAGGTCGGTACCGCTTCAGGCAAACCCTTTACTCATGGGGCCTGCATTTCCATCCCAGATTTTTTCCGTGGTGATTGCCACCTGAGTAGATGCCCAGCCTCCTCTGGTTGCCCAGGGAAACAGGGGGTGTGGCTTCAGAATATACTGGAGTGAGCCCTATTGTTGCTAAAAGGTGGCTGCTGATCTGCGCCTCAGGGCAGTGCTGCTCGGGTGTGGTTCCCTCTCAGCCAACCATCCTCTCCTCACTCCCATGCCCCAGAGTCAGCACTGACCAGCTTCAGTTTAGGCACTGTCTACACTCCTCAATAAATCACCCAAGAGTCTGGACTCCTGGGGAACAGGCCTCCAGACCTCAGAGTGAGAGTGGAGGGGAGTTCTGGGAGCTCAGAGTTGCAGGTAGAAAATATATACAGTTTTATATAGTTTTATGCCTGGCAGGAGAATGCTGTGGCACCCTAGTAGGGGAGGTAGGTCCAGTGTTTAGAGGGTCTCTCCCGTGGAGTGTAGTGGGAGGACCTTTGCACCCTGCTCGTTTGTTTCTGTGTCACTGTGAGCCATTCTCATGGGGGAGGGGACTCCCATCCACTTGGTGATGGATTTTATACATTTTGTTTGTATCCTTGAGGTCGCAGCTCGCCTCAGAGGGGTTGATGTGCATTCTTCAACCTTCTCTCTTGGTGCAGCCCAAATCCACCAGGTTACTTGCTAAATTTCTGTCCTTTAACTCTCCTTCTGGATGGGAGCCTCTGTGGAAAACTGGCTTCAATCAACCATCTTGTCTCTGCCCCCCCTGAAGTTTATTTTTGAATGGATGAAAATGTTCTGAAATTAAATTATGGTTACTTGCATAACATAGTAAATATGCTGAAAAGCTTTGAATTCCATGCTTGCAGGTGTTGTGGTATGTTAATTAATAATAATGCTAGGTTGAAATAATAGTAAGATGTCTTTTACTTCTTTCCTCATTCTTTAACATGAGTAATATGAAATTTACAGAGGCTGTTTAACATGTAATATCACCATAGATCAATAAAAGAGCAGATATAAGAATCCTGATGTCTTTTATTAAACCTAAAAGTAAATATAATTACTAAATATAAATTAATGCTTTGGAAAATTGAAAACAATCTATTAAATAATATATTTATCTTTCTCAAAAATGTGTTATTTGTTAACAGGTATGTGATTTTTATGATGTTTAAATAAATAAATGAATATGTTGTAAGTGTTCTGAATTTTAGTTTCTAAGACAATAAATATCTAAAAATGTGATTTACTTAAACCAAAGCTCTTTTGTAATTTACTTAAACAAAAACTCCAGTGATTTTTATAAAGGAATCCTGAAAGCAGAATGTCTGGAAATTGCTGAAACAGGCTAATGGCAACCAATAAATTGTCGTGATAAATAGTTTAAGAGTTATTTTCTATTTGATGTGCTATTGAATTCAAATTGTACTGTAAGAAAATCCTTTTTATTTATTTATTTTTGAGACAGTGTCTGACTCTATCACCCTGTGTAGAGGGTGCTGTGATGTCCTAGCTCACAGCAACCTCAAACTCTTGGGCTAAAGTGATCCTCTTGCCTCAGCCTCCTGAGTAGCTGAGACTACATGCACCTGCCACAACACCTGACTATTTTTAGTATAGACTTGGTCTCACTCCCTCTTTCTCAGGCTGGTCTTCAACTCCTGAGCTCAAGCAATCCACCCGCCTAGATCTCCCACGAATGCTGGGTAGGATTATAGGTGTGAGCCACCATGCTTAGCCAGAAAATCACCTTTTTTCACATTTTATGATACATGAATGTTACAATGAAATTTTCTGATGTTTACAGAAACTTGAAAATAGATAAAGGGAAAATTGTTTAGTTTACTTTTGACTTAGTAAATGATTACAAAGGCAAAGGAGCAAAGAGATTGCCATTTTTCAGACGTCTTTGTCTCTGCAAAATCCTTGCATAAAATAATTAATGGTAATGGAGTACTTTGAAAATGAATCCATGATACAGTTTTCTTTTATGATCAAAGACAGCTCTACTTATAAACATACTAAAGAGAGTATTTCAAGAATTGTGACTCCATCTAAGAGGAGAGATAATTTTCTTAGTACCCGTAAGTACTAAGTTTAGTCCAGAAAACATTCAACTGAGAAAGAAATACTCACAAGTACACATACACCCTTAGGTAGAAACACAAAGCAGAGGAATGACACTTTATCGTGGTTCCTGCCATTTGTTACTCTTTTCCATTATACAATTCCAGGCAAATTTTAATAAACCTTTGAAAAAATTTTAGATCTACGCTTGACCTTGCCATTTTTTTTTTTTTTTTTTTAGAGTGAATCTCACTCTGTCACCCAGGCTAGTGTGTCAGGGCCTCAGCCTAGCTCACAGCAACATTGAACTCCTGGGCTCAAGCCATCCTCTTGCCTCTCATCTTATGTAGCTGGGACTATAGGTGCCCACCACCATGCATGGCTAATACTTTTATTTTTAATACTGATGGGGGTCTTGCTCTTGCTCAGGCTGGTCTCAAACTCCTGAACTCAACAGATCCTCCCTCTTCCTCTTCCAAGGTAGCTGGGACTACAGACATGTGCCACCACATCCATCTTGACTTTGCCACTTAAGAACTGATTTTAAACTCTTTGCACCACCTCCCAGATTATGAATGAATGAAAATAACATGAAACCCATAAGTACTGTAAAAAAATTAAAGAAAAAATGCAGTTCAACAATAAATACTATATAGGGTTTTCTGTCACTCGCTCTCCTTACACCAATATGCCAGTCAAGCACAAAAGATTAGCAACTTGCCTAAGATAACACAAGCACTAATGATAGGGACCAGCACAGTTAGGAGTTCAGATTCAATTTTAAATACCCAAACCTGTTTTACAACACTGCACTTTATTTGTGAAATGATAAAGAACTACTACACAAATATAAGCTGTTCTGGTTATAAAAGTAAAATAAAATTAAAAGGTACTTTGTTAGATTTAAACATCATAAAATTATATGACTGGAAAGATCTCCTAAGGGGGGTTTCAGACCCATTCCAATAGTTATAATCTGCCTGTTTTCAAGAAAAAAAATAAATCTTGTATTTAGAAACTTACAATAATATTTTTTATGTTTTTTTCTTTGATTTTTCAGAAAAATTGAGATTGCAGCTTCCAGGGCTGCAACACTGGCAAAGCACATTCACTTAGATTTGGCCAGCCCCATTGGAAGTCCTGTCATGGTGTAATATTGCTCAGTTGAGATCTGTATCTTCCTTATTTTGTCCCTAGGCTTATTCCACATGCAAGGGGCATCACTATTCCCTAGTCAATGAGGCAAAATATCAGTCTCAAAGAAAAAAATGACCATTCTCCATCAAGAACTGTAATGTTCTACAGGCCTTGCTTGGCTCATTGGAAGTAAATGACTTTGAGATTGGGTTATTAAGCAGAAAAAGAAGGAAAGAAAGAATAAGGGAGAAAGGAAGGGAGGGAAGAAAGGAGAAAGGAATGAAAGGAAGAAAGAAGGGAAAATGATGAGAAGGAAGAATTCTTGATGCTGAGTATACGAAGTAAAAATATATATGTGTGTGTGTGTGTGTGCGCGCGCGCGCGCACATGCACGCGTACATGTGTGATTAGGTTGAAAACAGGCATGCAAAAAGTTCTAAGAATGACTTCAATCAGCAGGCCAATGTTTAAAAAAGCAAAATTAGTTAATAATACTGGGTAAGTCTGTTATTATTTTACCGTCTCAATTTTCCTATAAGCTAAAGAACTGGAAATTTGTGTTTGCATTGCCTCAAGGAAACATGTATCTGGAGCTAAGTTATGACTACCATTTTTGAATGAGGTAACTTGTCCAAATATGTTCTGCTGAGACCTGGTCTCTGACATCCTAACAAGAACTTCTAGGTGAGAACTATTCTTGTAGCTAAACTGCAACATAATTTGCCTTTTTCTCTGGCTTGATGTTTCCCTTTATGTTGAAAGAGCAATACTGGGTAAAAATGTCAGCCCTGAGCAGTAGCTGAGTGAGTGTCCAATCTGTGCTAGTGGTCTTCTGTTTTCATTGCTACGTTCTCACAGGATTTTTTTTTTTAAGTTTTACTTTAAAATGTCCTTGATAAAAGATTTAAAATGATAATTTTATTAAAACTCATCTCTTGGGTATGCATGTAATTTTCTGTATAATAAATTGGGAAATGTGCACAAGACACCCTTGTAGCCTCCCACTCTGCCATGTTTGTCTCGATGGGAAGCACTTGCACAATTATTTGAGTTGCAAGGTACTGGCTGTTTTATTCCCGGAATACTACTTTACTTGAAAAAAAAGGTCTTCCAGATAAAATGTGGTTATTTAGACTGGGAATTTGGCAGGGATTTTCTCAAAAGTTAATAAAAAGATCAAGTCATTTCAAGGAAAATAATTGTGTTTGATAAGAAATGCATCAATCTTTAGAACATCTGCATAACTCAGTCTGCCAATACTTTCAAAATAAACAAAACATGAGTATCAGCCCCAAAGTGCTGATAAAGCGAAATGAAACAGAGCAGGAAAAGTTCATTGCCATAAATCCACATGCACATTACAGCAAATCTCCTTGTCATGATGGTACTAATTTTGCTACACAACAGAGGAAGACAAGAAATCCTCACAAGTGGCATAGTTTTTATTCATACTAAGAGTAGACTGAATAGACAAATGAACTTCGCATGTAAGCGTTGTCTGCGTGAAAGACTACACCAGTATAATTTCTAAGACAAAATTATTTTGGTAGACATGATAAAACTTTATTTGCTTTACAAATTAATTACAGGGCTGTTTATCTCAACTTATCTTAAAAGCTGTAGAAAGAAGAATTGATAATATGTAGTACCATATAATTGACTTTTTGGCATATGTTTTTCTTAAGAAGTTGTCGAATTAGAACTGATTACAACTGTTTTAACATTCACTTAAGATTTTGTGGAAGTTATGCCATCTTGTGCAACAACAGCCAAGGAGTTGGCTAAATGAAGATTTTTAGACTTAGTACAGATACATACTCTTTTTTTAAAAAGATAGTTCCAAGATAATCTTCAGCTCAATTTTTTTAAATAACAAAAATGTATTCATATACAGTTGGATTGGGTTTTAACATGCTGAGCATTTCACCATAGATCTTTTGTCGTCTCTAAGTTTATACTGTCAGAAATAGGGCTTCTGAGTAGCAAATAGGTATAAAATTACATCACGCAATATTACATTCACTTCTGAGAGCACTTGATATTTCTGTCTTTCACTATACTTTTGACATGCTTTGTATTTCTCTTTAATTCTATTTCATTTTTAATTTTATGTTATATATGAATCCATTATTATTGTAAAAAAGTATAAAATTGTATATAATAAAGAGGGAGTTTCTATTTACCACACATTCAAATTTCCTACAAAAATAGCAAATTTGCTTATTAAGTTTTTGTTTTTTATTTATTAATTTTTTTTTTTTGAGACAGTCACCCTCAGTAGAGTGCTGTGGTGTCATAGGTCACAGCAATCTCAAACTCTTGGGCTCAAGCAATTTTCTTGCCTCAGCCTCCCTAGCAGCTGGGGACTAAAGGCGCCTGCCACAACACATGTCTACTTTTTTTGATTTGTTTTGTTTAGCAGGCCTGGGTGGGGTTCAAACCCAGTGCACGTGACTGGTGCCCTAACCACAGAGTTATTGGCACCAATTATTAAGTATGTTAAATTCAACATTTTAAAATCATAGTTTGTTTGCTTTTTTAAATTTTTAAGTATTAAAAATGCAAAGTTTCATAGTTTTAGAAGTGAATTACATACATTTAGTCAAAAGGGTATATATAAATTTTTAAAAAATCTAGAAACATAAACAAAAATAAAATAGATTATAGTCGCAGATTCCCAAAATCATCCATCAATATCCCTTAATAGTCTGATTTTTATTAGGCATTCTCTTACAGTCTATTCTAAAAATGAGACAATGTATCTATGAACACTATCTTCTTATGAATGAACACAAAGTATTGTTTGAAAACCTAACCAGATGCGTGCACAGTCAATTCTTCAACACACCCACTCTGATACTTTTCATAAAAGCCAGCCTATTCATGAATTTGTGCTGAATTTCTCCAGCCCAATTAATACAGAGGATTCAAACACATGGAAAGGAAAAAAACTGTATTAAAGTTGCAGTACTCAAGTTACATTTGACTTCTGCAATTACAAGAGATACAAGATATAAGACAGCATACATTATAGGCCATAGTAATACAATTCAGTATAACTTTTTCCTTTCTTAAAAATGTGTATACATTGTTTTGGTACCCTCTGTATATCTACTCATACATAATTTATGTTCCACTTAATTTCTACTTAAGTGTAACATGATTGTTTTTCATTGAGATAAGGACACATTATGTAGTTTATTCTGCTATTTATTTATTTATTTATTTAGAGATAGAGTCTCACTATCTATCTCATCTATCACTAGTGATAGAGTTTCACTAGAGTTGCCCTTGGTAGAGTGTCGTGGCATCACAACTCACCGCAACCTCAAACTCTTGGACTTAAGTAATTCTTTTGCCTCAGCTTCCAACATAGCTGGGACTACATGCACCCACCACAATGCCTGGCTATTTTATTTTGTTGTTGGTGTTGTACTTGTCATTGTTTTTCGGCAGGCCCAAGCTGGGCTTGAACCCACCAGCCTCGGTGCATGTGGCCAGTGCCCTAGCTGCTGAGCTACAGGTGCCAAGCCAGTTTATTCTGCTTTTATGAATTCTACTTTTGTTATAGAGAACTAGCCAGGTTAATATATGTAATTCATTTCTTTTAATGTTTAATAGTACATGTATACTGTATCTACCCATTTCTCCATTAATGGAAATTTTGACTTACTACTTACTTATTACTAACTTTTGCTGTTCCAAACAATGCTT